>NC_090896.1:31454120-31456620 GCF_036669925.1 Montipora capricornis
GGAATTTGTTTTCATCACTTTTTCTCTGTACGATTTTTTTTCAGTCACCTTCCCTTGCATGATTTTTTTTTGCATTTTCCGCACACCCCCCCCCCCCCTCCATCACTTTTCTAATGGTCCGTCCCTAAATGGTGCTTTCTGCCCACAGACAGATTGACCCAGTTCGTAGTTCTTGCACTTGCTAAGCCTCTGCTGCTCAATAATGCTAAACGTTTTCTCCTTAGAAAACAAATAAATTTTTGGTTCACTGTGAATTTAGATCTTTCATATGTCTCTTTTTTCATGCTTCTACAAAACATCAATCAGTTCTCGAGCTAGACCACGAGCAGTCGTCCTTCTTTCCGAAGAGCCACGCACGATGGATGAAATTATTTTAGGCAAATTGGTGGTAAAAACGAGGCGTATCTCGCAATCGCGCGCTCTACTATGTCAAAGAAAAATAAGAGACTACTCGCAGTCTATTCTCAAGCACGACAATAACTTTAAATTGTCGTTTGCGCAACTACGCTCAGCATTTCTCGAAAGGTAACTCTTTTGCTGAAAAGAGGCCAGAAATTTCAGAAGAACAGAAGTTTAAATTCAAAGAATGAACTGACATACCATTGTTTTGAAATTAGCCCTTTCCTTCCAAAATAGTAACACCTGCCACTCAGGCTAAAGAAATGCACACCTTTCTTCGCTTCAAAAATGTGCAGCTGTTTTTAAAAGAATACCAGTCACTGCTCCCAGCTTCCAGGCCAGCACTCACTTTCACATCTTTGAAACTCCTATTTTTTTAAATTATTTTTTTGTTACTTTACTTACTTGCACCTCTTCCAAATCAGCTTAGTTTTGTCAAACAAAATACCGTCAGATTTATGGGCCGTGGCCAGTTCTTGCCTTCTACATTTTTATTCGCCAGACCGAACGCTAATAGAGAAAGCAACGCGGATGCTGAGCAACAAAATGTACAGTTACCATCGAGATCTGAAAGCGAGAGTGATGTCGCCGATAGTGAGGATTGCACTCACAAAAGAATTCGTCATGAAAACGATATCTGTAAGCTTAGATTTCTCAGTACGTGGTGCACAGTACGTCAACTGAACCAACAGAAATTTCTAAGTATGCATCAATTTTTGTCAATTTTGATTTTTTTCTTTATTAGAGGACGAGATCGAAACAAGGAGTGGTATTGGAACAGACAAAGACGGTGGTCAAAGCCAGACAAACCAAGGTAGCCACAAACACCTTATATCACAGTGTTTTAACGCTGACCTGTGACCTGTGTGCATCTGTCCCACCACATCTGTAGCAGTTGAACGTTTTCGCTGGTAATCCGTGAGAAGCGTGCATATGGTCTATTTGGATTGGGCTATTTTTGGTGCCTTGTAATAGCAATCGCGCTTCTTGTACTCTGCACTCCGGGCGATTTTCGTCGTTTTGAAGTCATGCAAGATCTTCTTGATGAAGCAGTTTCTGCTGAGTCAAATTTTGGGAGAGAACTCTTCAACGATTTGGTATCTTATCGTTTCCTCCTTTAGAGTGCCAAAGTGGCTGGGTTTTGCCAGCTCTTTGGGGCTCGTTAGACGCGCGTCGATCGACTTCTGTTTTCTGTGCTCGCGACCGGAATTTGTAGCGTTCTGCTACCACGTTCCGCCAGGTTTTGGAACAGAGAATCAGGTCAAGGCGGTCTTTACCTCTTCGAGGCTCTCATATTCACTAGATAAAAATGGTTAAAACGCGTTGCACATGCGGGGCAAAGGCAATGCAGCATTGTGTCTCTCTTAATCTCATTTCCCTTTTTCTTTGGGTCTGATGCTAACCCATTGTTTCCAGTCATTGTATAGATCTTATGCATCAATGCCGACTGCAGTGGATACAGGCAGTGATTATTCCATTTTTCGTAGAGCTGGTACTGGCTATTCGATACGTCATGCCCTTCCTTGGCTTCTGCCAGGGTTGCAGTTACGAGTTCACCATCCGATCCTCACCATTGTCTAACGCCGTTATTATATCAAGAGGACAACCACTCTTCTATTACCAAAGTGTATCGCTACTGCAAATGTAGAAAACAAGGCAAAACGCAAGGCAAGGCAACTTGATGCAACGGCAGCATTCTACAAGGTCTACTACTGCTTCTACTCCATCGAAAATTATTGACTTGTAGAGAGTCTTTGGGCAAATATGTATCATTGCATCGCTGTAATACATACGTAATGATGTCTGTACAGGAATGGTAGCCACAGAGGTCATTGTGCTACATTGAAGCTGTGTGATGCAGAAAGAACTCCTGGGTCTCCTATAAGTTTCTGCAATGGTTGCTACCATTTGTTTTGACGATTCTCTTTTTTTCCTTCCTGAAATGTGCATCTTTTGGCAGAGTTTGAATATGTTGGTGTTTGCATTGCCCAACATCATTATTAGCAGATAAGTAGCGAGGAGGTAACAGCTTAGATTAACAGAAATGAGGTAGGAAACGTAATAAACAGCCTAGTTATGCAAATTACTACATGCAGATATC
>NC_090896.1:31459120-31466620 GCF_036669925.1 Montipora capricornis
AATTAATAACATAAAACTTTGACAGGCAGTGGGATATCTAGTGGTATACTAATCAGTGGAGACCCAAGTACACTTGGAAAGTTAATTAAAACGCCTTGGGGTAGCATGTGATCATATCGATTGCTTTTCTCCCCAGGAACCATTTCATACTTTGTTTCTCTCAATACCAATCAGACTCTTGTCTTACCAGAACGTACTGATTATCTGGGGTCACAGCAGGAAGAAACTCGCACCTACAACCGAAGCACTTCCTGACAGATTGTTCCAACTTGGTATGGCTGATTAGCTAGTGACATGGCTGGCTTGGGACCCCTTGAGGCTGCCATAGGTACATTGGCGAGGGTGTAGCTGACTTGGATCCCCATGAAGCTGTCATAGATACATTTGGCGAGGGGGTGGCTGACTTGGATCGCCATGAAACTATCATAGGTACATTAGGTGGGGGTGTGATTGACTTGATCCCCATGAACCTGTCATATGTACATTCGGTATGGAAGTGGCTGTTTTGGATCTCCAAGAGGTGGTCATAGTAGAGTCGACTGTAACTGGCATGACTAGAGATGATGAAGCCGAAACATTTGAAGGCAAAGAACAGTCCTGCAATCCTCCATTGCAGTGTACAGGATTTGCAGACCCTACTAAGCTAACTGATGCGGGATCATCATTGAGAAGATCTGCCAGATATGAAAATGCACCGTCAAAAGAATCACTTCCAGGCTGAAAGCATCTTGAAGCATCACATTCAGACTGTGCCAATGGAACTTATGCGTCAGACTGGACAAGTGTGCCACCAGGCAAAGCATCATTCGGAGAATCTGCGGGTGTTTGGTTGTTTACACCACAAGAGTTCAGAAGCTGGAAATTGAATATTGTGCATGTCATGTTGTTGCAAGCTTAATTTTGGTTGCTTGGGAGTAGTTAATCCAAAGACATTTTTGCAGTTAACAACAGTTTCTACATTTGGCATTGGTTCCTTGAAGCACTTACGGGGATTGCTCTTCTTCCTTCCAACGTTGGGGTCCTGCTTGCCTGCCATATTACTCGACGTGTTATTCAGACTAGTACTTCATATTCTGCCAACTGTACAGCTTCTTTTAACCCGTACGCTCTAGTGTTGTCTCGAAGTGGTGATGTCCATCCACTGCCAGGCCCGACTAAGGTAATAAACTCCTCAAAAATTGGAATGCCAAAGAAACTAAAGTCCAATATGAAGGTTGCTCATCTCAACGTCAGATCTCTTAAATCGAGGGAGCATTTCAACTTGTTGAAGATACCATTGTGGCCCAGTGGTTAGGGCGCTTGCCTTGAGATCCGGAAATCCCGGGTTCAAGACCCGCTCTGACCACTCGTTGAATTTGATCCTGGTAGTCCCTGGTTCAACTTCCCAGCTGCACTTGTAAATAGCCAACTGGTTTGCCTCTGGCCAGTTGGGATTCTTAACAGTTGTTGTTGTTCTGTTCTGTCATTTCGTTGAATTTCATTGGCCCTGAAAAGCCCCTATGGGGAGCGGTCAATTATGTATGTATTGTATTGTATTGTATCATTATTCAAAATGGATTTGATATCTTTACCATTTCTGAAACATGGCTGGATACATCGGTCACCGACCAAAGTATTGAGATCTCTGGCTATCAAGTCTTCAGGCAAGACCGTGGGCTTCCCAAATCAGGTGGGGGGTTGTGCACTTATGTTAAAGCCAGCTTAAAAGCGTCTGTGCTAAATGAATTATCTTCTGTGTCTACCGATGGTTTCCAACAACTTTGGCTGAAAGTACAATGTAGAGCTCATTTATCTCTTTTGGTTTGTAATGTTTACCGTCCGCCAAATGTATCAGCTATAACCAGCTTTGACTACCCAGCTAGAAGTTTTGTGGATTCTATGTTAATGAAGTTAGTTATTGTCATACTTGGCGACCTCAACTGCAATCTTCTGCACTCCTGCCCTGATGCAAACCAACTTCTAGATTTTATTACTATACCTTTAATTTGACACAGCTGGTTACAAAACCAACAAGAATTACGGATGCATCCTCGTCTCTCATTGATGTGATCATGATTTCAGACAATTCCATCGTCAGTTCTAGCGACGTACTTACCTGTTCTATCAGTGATCATAATCTGGTTTATGTAATATTAACACTAAGGACACCCAGAGTCAAGCCTTCTTATGTTACTACAAGGAGCTTCACTAATTATGATGCGGAAAAGTTTTGTAATGACTTAGCACTAGTTCCATTCCATATCATGTCTGTCTTTGATGATTTTGAAGACCAAGTGGATACGTTTAATATCCTGTTTGCCGACATTTTGGAAGCTCATGCACCAATAAGAAAGATTAAAATCAGGTCAAAACCAAATCCTTATGTCACTCCTGAAATCCGTCAGCTAATGAAAAGTCGTGATAAGTGGCACAAAAAAGCCATTAAAACCAACGACCGTCTCTGTTGGAGTGCATTCAAATTTTTTAGACAGGAATTTAAAAGAGAACTTCGGCTTGCTGAAAAAGCTCATGTTCAGTCCGAACTTATTGACAGCAAAGGAAACACAAACGCGATTTGGAAAATCATCAATCGCTGCTTGCCCAGGAAAAGTAAGATCTTACCAAACATCAATGACAATCCAACCAATCTTGCTGATAAATTTAATGAAAATTTCACTAGCGTAGGACGTTTAACGGCACAGAAAGCCTACGACCTTGCTATGGAATATGATTTTAACTCTGCCACAATAATACCACCACCAGCAACATGGAAACATGATGAATGCCCTGATGATTTTCAGTTTCATGCTGTTACAGAACAGGAAGTTGGAAAGGTTATCAAGGACTCGTGTTTAAACAAAGCACCCGGCCATGATACAATTACTGCCCGTGTCCTTAAGGACAGTTTGCCGGCCATATTATCAGTTATTACAAGCATTACGAATAATTCATTTAGTACCTCAACATTTCCGAAGGCATGGAAAATGGCCGAGGTTGTTCCTGTATTAAAGTCAGGCTGTTTCGAAGATCCATGTAACAACCGACCTATTTCATTATTGCCTATACTATCCAAGGTGTCTGAGAAGCTAGCTCACCGTCAGTTTGTTGACTACATAACCACCAGTAAGAAGTTGTCTGAGCACCAGAGTGGCAATCGTAAATTTCATTCTACAGAAACTGCTCTTTTACATGTAACAGATGATTTTCTTATGTCCATCGATAAGAGTGAAGTCTCTGCTGTTGTTCTGTTAGATATGTCTAAGGCATTTGACAGTATCCGACACGATATTCTCCTTCAGAAACTACAACAAATAGGTATTACGTCATCTAGCCTGGAGTGGTTTCACAGTTACCTGTCTGGTCGTAACCAAAGAGTACGGATTGTGGATGCTGTTTCAGCCTCTCTTCCTCTAAAATATGGAGTTCCACAAGGTTCTACATTGGGACCTGTACTATCTACCATCTATGTAAACGATCTTCTGGCTGTTCCAGGCCATTGTAAGTCTGTATGTTACATTGATGACAGTAAACTTTACCTTTCTTTTCGCTCAACCGACATAAGCTATGCATTCCGCTGTTTGAATGAAGACCTAAGAGAAATTTGTAGATGGTGCTGCCAAAATTCCTTACTGATTAATCCCGAGAAAACCAAAGTTTTACTCGTGGGAGTACCACAATTACTGCGTAAATTGCCTCCAGTTTCAATCTCACTTTTACGGAAGGAAATAACACCAGTTTCTGTGGCTAAGGACCTCGGTGTCCTCATCGACCAGTCCTTAACTTACAACGATCACGTTGCGAAAACTACCTCTTGTCTATTTAAATTAAAACAGATTAGTAGAATTAAACACCTTCTGGACAGAAAGTCTCTTTTATTAGTGATGAGCGCTTTTGTTTTTAGTAAACTCTTCTATAATTGCTCAACTGTATGGGTTAACACATCTCAAAGTAATGTAAAGAAACTCCAATTAGTACAGAATTTTGCTGCGCGTATCTTGTTAGGTCTCAGGAAATATGACTACATCTCAGAAGGCATAAGATCTCTCAACTGGCTCACTGTTAAGGACAGACTCCTTCTCAACGATGCTGTAATGGTATACAAATGTCACTGAATAATTTAGTCCCAAAATATCTGGCTAATATATTTGTACTTCGCTCTCATATTCATACTAGGGCTACGCGATCATGCAATCTTTTACACATCCCTTTATGTCACCTGTCATATGGACAACGTTCGTTCACATATCGGGAATGTAAACTTTGGAACAGTAATTGTAATGATTTGAAAGCTGCGGACAGTGTAAACTGCTTCAGGCGCCGCTTAGCGCAGAAGCTTTTAAGTGGAGGACATTTGTGATCAGTTAATTTGTAAGTTATATTCAGAGGTCTTTTGTAATTGATCCTAGCCTTTAAATGTAACGTTTATTTATTATTCCTTTTTCTCTTTTCAATTTATATATATTTTTAGACATTGTTACAGTAGTTATACATTGTAACCAAAAAGCCCAATTTGGGAGTTACAATAAACGTATTTATGTATGTATGTATGTATGTATCAAGATATTTTGTTAAAAGACCTTGTTTCTCGGAGACGGCTACAGCATGAGAATAAATTCCAAGAGATTTGAAGCCTCGAAAAGAACATTTGACCACAGTGTTGACGATGCCATTTCATTAAACGGTGTGAAAGTTTTCACAACCACTTTCACTGACCACTAGAAATGTATTCTCAGCTGTTTGCCTGCTTGGGAAAAAGGAGCGGATTGGATTGCTCCTGGGGAGGTAACAATCTTGACAGCCTTCTTCCATAGGTTGCTCAAAACGACATCATCAAGAGGGCTTTGCAGAATTGCCTAGGAAGCAAACAAGAGTCCAGAAGAGGTGAAATTAACGACAGTGCTTCTCTCTCCCCAGCATCACATCACTTCAGCCATGCATGGTCTTCGCTCTAAGCTTTCTGACATTTGTATCTCTCTGCTTCACTGTTATTTTGAACCACTGATCTGTAGTGACAGCTTAGTGAGTATACGTCATTGTGTACTCTCCTCGTCCTGTTATGGCCTTCACGAACTCGTCGTCATAATCCGCTCTGAGCTGTTTCATATCTTGCACGAATTTTGGGAGAGGCACTTCCTTGTAGTTCTCTTTGTGTTTGATGACGTGATTAGTACTCTCTGAGCTGTGCGGGTAGAATCTCTTAGGAGGGTAGCCTACTGTGGCAGATGTTCTTACGTTGGCAAGCATCTCCTGTTTGATCATTGATGTTGTTGTGTCAAACCAACGGACAAAGGTAGGACACTTCTTCTCCCAATCCTGTCGCACAGATTCATACAGGGAGTCAAACATTTCGGGCGAGTCAGCATCGACCATTCCTTCGTTGTATATCCCATCTCCAGTGTGGTAGCCAATAATCTTGTCTGTGATTTTACTCTTGTTAGACTCGTCAAGGCTTTTCAGATGTTCTTTAACATTGTTCCTGAAATGGCTCATACATCGCAGCTTTAAAAACTGCGATGAAAGAATTCAATCTAATGGAGGGACAACAGAGAGGCGCCAGAGTTGGCTGTAGCGAAACGACAGACAATCTATTGATAGAGAGAATGGTAACTCTTGACTGCCACAGGGGTAAGAGAAACCTTAGCATGGCCTGGGTAGATGTTAGGAAAGCCTATGATTCGGTCGACCATACCTGGTTGGCTAAAGTCATGAGGATTCATCGCTTTCCCAAGTGGTTATGTGGAACGATTATTCATCTCGCTGCTAGCTGGAATACCAAGATTGTTGCTGTCACGAAGCAGGGACCTGAGATCTCTCGTTCGATCCGGTTTATCAAGGGGTTACCTTAAGGGGACGCCCTCTGTTCGCGCCTCTTTACCTTGTACCTAAACCCAGTAGCCTGGCTACTAGGTGGCACCGAGATATAGGCTTTCGAGGGCTATAGGAACAAAGGTAACCCACCTGTTATATATAGACGATCTTAAGGTGTTCGCATCGTGTGAGGCCAAGCTGAACAGAGTTTTGAGGTCTGCTAGCAGCGCTATGCATGATATGGGCTTACATTGGCACCCCAAGAAATGCAATGTCAACCATGTCAAGAGGGGCAACCAAGTGCAAGATGCGGTGGAGATGAAGCTGGACCAGTCATCAGTGGTTGAGAGCCTCAAACCAGGGAACAGTTATAAGTTCTTAGAAGTTCAAGAAACAGTGACACAAGATGAAAAGCTGGCCCTTGAGTGCACAGCCAAGGTGAATCTGAGAAGGTTATCGGTAATATGGTATAGTCCTCTGTCAGATATTAACCGAGTAAGAGCCAGCAACCAGTACGCAATGCCAGTCCTAATCTATCTGATGGGGACTCAACGCTTGCCAATCACAGAATTGCGAGTTATCGACAGAGAAGCTAGAAGGATCATCTGTGAAAACGGTGGGAAGCAGCCCTTAAGCTCGACGGCGATAATGTATTTGGCAAGAGAGAAAGGAGGGCGTGGCTTGCGCTCGGTTGAGCGCGAATACAAGTTGACCAAGATCAAGGCGGCAATGAAGCTATGTCAGAACATGGATCCCTCCATGAGAACAGTGCAACAGTTCGAAGAGAGGGCGGTAGAGAAGGGATACACTTCGCTGATGAAGGAAGCGCATACGTTTGCTGAGGAACTGCCTGAGACTGTCTCTGGAGTACCCTCAACCGTCGTGTTGGTATGTGAGCGATCCTGAGACGAAGATTAAAGGGCCAAAGGTGAAAGAAGACTTCAAGAAGGCAGATATGGAGAAACCGAAAGAGAAAATCAAAGAGAAGAAGTGGCATGGACGGTTCTTACAGGCTAGGTGGCAGGACAGTGAGTTAAATCAGAGTGGATGCTTTGCGTGGTTGCGTGATTAGACCCGTGCTCCTACCCATACCATCGCTGGGGTAATGGAATTGTACGAGCAGCTTACGCCCACTAAGGTGTACACAGTCCACAAAACAGGTGCAGCACAGGGTGACATCACGTGTAGACTGTGTGGGAAAGCTCCTCAAACTATTGTGCATGTGCTAGCAGTGTGCTCTGCTCTGGCGCAGTCTAAATATCTAGAAAGACACAACGCAGCACTGAAAGTTCTCTTCTTTGAGATGACTAGGGATCTGAGGCTAATTGATTCAGTCCCTCCCTGGTACTCGTGTGCAGTACCCAAACCAGTCTATGAGTCATCTGAGGCATTAGCGTTTTGGGATGTTCCAGTTTATGCGGAACACACCATTGTCAAGGCTAACAGAGTGGACGCTCGATTTGTGGACCACAAGAATAAGAAGGTGTGGGCTGTGGAGATGTCCTGTCCGTGGATGGAGCATCGGGAAAAGAAGACCGAGGAGAAGACGGTCAAGTACGGGCCACTGCGATTTGATCTAAAGAAACAGTACCCTGGCTATGACGTTGAACAATGTAACATCATCATTGATGTGCTGGGGGGGGGGGAGGGGGTTGGTCAAGGGATGTAGACCTGACAATAAGGAAGCTCTTTGGCAGTAGGCGCTATGACGTT
>NC_090896.1:31471620-31494120 GCF_036669925.1 Montipora capricornis
TACCGAGGAAATCTGTTCAGAAAAATGTCCAAAACCTTAGTGCGCCTCGAAAGTCTGAGTTCGAATATTCGAAAGTTCTACTCAGCCTTTCTTCCGAACAGATATTAACCGAAATTACTCGTTGGGTGCCCCTGTCGACTCTCCCAAACTTATCGAGCATGCAAATTGTTTTGCGCCGTTGTTGTTGCCGTCACAGTCGTAAAATCTTAAGCTCCATAAAGATGAATTGCAAACGGCTTTAACTTCATTCAAAATGCGCGATAACAAAACAAATGTCGAATGTTTGTTGAAGCAAACTTGAAAAGCTTTTAAATTAAACTTTATAACATAATTTGGATAAAACGCACGTTCTGATTGGCCAATTGGTCATTTACCATTTGCCCATGGGTGCACTCTCGCTGACGACAGCTGACGTGCGATCTAAATTTCCGAGATTGTGCAAAGCAAAGTTGTGTTGACATCGACTATTGACCAAACTTGATTTATGCAAAAAAACGCGAAACACGCAGGAATGGTGTTAACGATTATGTTATAAAACAAATGGTAAACGGGTCAGCGTGCACTATTTAATGGATAATTACTGAGGCACATGGCATTATGAGAAATATTGCAGCCAGCTGAGGCCGTATTTATTATAATTATTGATCCCCATTAAATCCTATTGTTGTGTGTCTGTGTTGGATCTTCGATTTTAGTCGCACGTATGTGGATTAGCAATTATTGAGTTATGGTGCACTTGGGAGTTTGCTAAGCACTCAAGAAGCTAGAGTCTATCTATCTATCTTGGCAACCTTCCGCGTGCACCATAACTCAATAGTGCATGCTGAGCCGTTTACCATTTGTTAAATTTCAACTTTGATTCAAGGTGTTTCAGCACGGGGGGCAAAAGGTTTCGACATCGCTGTTCAACAAAATCGAACGGATGTTAAAGAAAATGTTGAGGTGCTCCATAATCACAGTCGCACCGTTCTCTCGGACCTTGCAAAAAATTCCTCAGACACCCATGGACACCCGCTTACAAATATCCACGTGAAATAAAGGTGCAGGACACGCATCATGAGTCTACAAAAAGGAATTTCTTATAACCAGCTACCTTCACTTAATGCACAGTTACTGCGTCGTAGGACAAAGAAGAAACGGTGGAGTTTCGTTGTTATTTCTGAAAGGTTTGTTGCCGTCGTTTTTGTGTCAATTTTAATCAACTGAATCCATCGTCACTTCAAGTCCTGATAATACGTCTTTTTAACCGAATCCACGAGCATGGCTTCATATTCTCGCCAAAATTCAACTTTTCCGTAGTTATGCTTGCTTTCTACATTGTCTCAAAATTCAATCGACTTTCACAGTGCAACATTGCAGAGTCTCGTCGTGTCTTTTGCTCCGTCAAAGTGCTAATAGACCAATTCGGCTAACTCATTGTTCTACCCAATTCAAATCTCTAGGGGTTAAGATGCTTTGTGTATTGCATTTGCATGATAATGTAGCATTCACATTTAAATGATATGGTAATACTTGGAACAAAACGTTTTATTCCCAAAAGATTTGAATTGGGTACAACACTGAGTTAGCCGAATTTAGTAAACGCAGTTTTTAGGTTTTTTTCATCAAAAACTTCGTCACAGCTGATAACAAACGGAATGAGATATGCAATCACACTGATTCTCAGGCTAAGATCATTTTTAAACAGATTTTGTTTCGTGCTGTAAAAATGAGCAAAATGCCGGGCGGAGAAAGTGGGGCTTAGTAGTTTTAGCGTTTACCTTGAGATCTGGTTCACTTGACGGTAGTTTATTAGAATAACCAATCGTAGTCGAGGGAACAAGTAAAATAAATGCTTTTCTAAATCAGCAGGTGTTGCCGCCTAGTTGTTAAATTAAATATCAACCTTTAGTAGCACTTTACCGAGTGTGTCGGGTTTATGAGAATATCCACATTCCAAGTGGATTTTTCATATCAAATCTAAATTCAGATTTTTGAGATTCACCTTTTTGGCCTTTTTCTGAGGAAAAGGATTTTTTACTCCTGTTTGTAGAATTCTTCCTATAAACAAACCGGCCTGCTGCCATTTTTTAAAATTGCATGCACTGGTTAAAAATTCAAGCCCGTTCTGTCACAGGTCTCCATTTATATTGTCATGGCAAATGATAATAATGTATAACAACTCACTGTCACTGGATTTAGCACACGCGTACTAATTGGGGATTCTAACAAAATTAACTCAAATCAAATCAAATATTTGTTTTCAGTTGAGGGTTGTCCAATACTCACAAATAGACTCCTTTGGTGTTAGTAACGGTAAGAAGAGTCTCCATTGGTACGATTGGTACCACTAGAAACTGATGTCGTTCCAATGGTTCTACTCGTGAACATGCATCTCATTAAGGGCACTTAGAACCTTTTTGTCATATGGTGTGGCTGGGTACAGGGCAATTCCAATGGACCATTGGTACCAATGGTACGATTCGTACCACTAGAAAATGATGTAAATTCCAATGGTTCTACTGGTGAACATGCATCTTATTGAGGGCACTTAGATCATTTTGTCATGTGGTGTGGCTGGGTACAGGGCAATTCCAATGGATCATTGGTATCAATGGTACGATTGGTACCACTGGAAAATTATGTCATTCCAATGGTTCTACTGGTGAACATACATAATTATAGCGCGCTTTTACTTGGTGTAAAAGCGGACTTATTTTGCGTGGTTGCCTTAAAGAACGAGGAATATTCATAATAATTATTGCGTGCTTTTACTTGGTGTGAAAGCGAACTTATTTTGCGTGGTTGCCTTAAAGAACGAGGAATATTCATAATAATTATTGCGTGCTTTTACTTGGTGTGAAAGCGAACTTGTTTTGTGTGGTTGGCTTATAGAACGAGGAATATAATAATTTTTGCGTGCTTTTACTTGGTATAAAAGCGAACTTGTTTTGCGTGGTAAGCTTATAGAACGAGGCATATTTATAATAGTTATTGCGTGCTTTTACTTGGTGTAAAAGCGAACTTGTTTTTTGTGGTTGGCTTATAGAACGAGGAATATTCATAATAATTATTGCGTGCTTTTACTTGGTGTAAAAGCGAGCTTGTTTTGTATGGTTGGCTTATAGAACGAGGAATATTCATAATAATTATAGCGCGCTATTACTTGGTGTAAAAGCGAACTTGGTTTGCGTGGTTGGCTTATAGAACGAGGAATATTCATAATAATTATTGCGTGCTTTTACTTGGTGTAACAGCGAACTTGTTTTGTGTGGTTGGCTTATAGAACGAGGAATATTCATAATAATTTTTGCGTGCTTTTACTTGGTGTAAAGAGCGAACTTGTTTTGCTTGGTAAGCTTATAGAACGAGGCATATTTATAATAGTTATTGCGTGCTTTTACTTGGTGTGAAAGCGAACTTGTTTTTTGTGGTTGGCTTATAGAACGAGGAATATATTTATTATACTGATTGCATGCCTTAACTTGGTGTAAAAGCGAACATTTTTTGGACCAATAGAACCATTGTAATGACACTATTTCCTATTAGTACCAATCGTACCATTGGTACCAATGGACCATCGGAATTGCCCTGTACCCAGCTAGATCACATGAGAAAATAATTTCACCAGTAGAACCATTGGAATGACATCATTTTCTCTTGGTACCAATGGTACGATTGGTACCAATGGACCATCGGAATTGCCCTGTACCCAGCTAGATCATATGAGAAAATAATTTCACCTGTAGAACCATTGGAATGAGATCATTTTCTCTTGGTACCAATGGTACGATTGGTACCAGTGGACCATCATAATTGGGAAAATAGTCAAAGTCCCCTTAATGAAATACATATTCACCAACAGAACCATTGGAATGACTTTCTTTTCTTTTCCTACCATTGGTAGCAATGGTACCAATGGACTATCGAAATTGACGAATCGTATCCGTTTGTGTATATTGGACATAACTGTTCGAGTTTGTGGAGAGGGGAAAACCGGAATACCCGGAGAAAAACCTCTTGGAGCAGAGAAGAGAACCAACAAACTCAACCTAAATGTGACGCCGAGTCTGGGAATCGAACCCGGGCCACCTTGGTAGGAGGCGGGTGCTTTCACCACTGTGAAAGAAGGGTAGGGTAGGAGAGAGGTAATGGAGAAGATCAGGGAGGGGTAGATGAAGAGATGTCTAGTTCTTTTTTAGACCCCCTAAAAAACCAAGCCCCTGTTTTTTTTTTTTTTAACTACATCCCCCAAAAAAGAAAAATCCTTTTTTAGACAGGTGATAAAAATAAAACCAGTTTAAAATAAAATGAACCGGTTGAGATAAATTTTAAACCAAGAGCAAAATTAAACCACAACATAGATACTGTGAATTCATGATTCGTTTTTGGATTTCGCCAAGAAACGCAAAATCCGTTTTTGGATTTTCCGAAAAAACGCACCCCTAATCGGCTAACTCTACCCAATTCAAATCTCCCGGGATTAAGATTCTTTGTGTATTGAATGTATCTTTCATATTTAAATGATATGGAAATACTTGGAACAAAACGTTTTATTCTTAAAGGGTTTGAATTGGGTACGACATTGCGTTGCCGATTTAGTGGGAGCTTACGAAACGACGACGCCGACGACAACGACGACGATAGAAAACAATAGGTTTAGTGAGCAAAAACAATGGCTCTGCACGCTCTGCACGTGAGTTTTACGTTTTAGTTCATTTCTTTGCCGTCATCTCCTAAATGACGACGTGAAATGACCAAATTCGAGGTTCTGTGGAGGACGTTTGCATATGACGATGAATTTTCAGTTCTCTCTCTACGCTTCTAACCCACTCATAACAGTTTAAATCCTCGACGGTTTCTACTAATTTTGCAATGCGAAACGACATGAAATAGCTTCGTAGTGATATGAATAAGGCGATCTTGTATTTTTAAGTGAAGTCTTTGAAGCCGTCGTCGTCCTCGTTTCGTAAGCTCCCTTAGGTCTATTGAACCGTGCAGATCGCAAACCGTGCAGTCTGAATTTGGATTCTCTCACCGGGATTTCAAATCCAGCAAATCCAAAGAATTCATCGAATAAAAAATCGGGATTTGGATTTACCGAAATGAACGCCAATCCTCTTTAAGATCGAAAATCAATTCTTGGACACACCTTTGATGGTTAAGAATTCATATGACCCGAGAGAGATCACAAATCCGTTTTCCCAACAAAACTCACCCTTAGTACTGTACATGTACAATAAGACAATTAATTCATGGTTGGTTCATTTACAAGACTTTCATTCACTCGTTGTGAAGATTTTACCCTGTTCCAGGCTCTCTTTGGTGGCGACGGGCGAAAAAAAAAAAAGTCTGCATTAAGCGGCCGACAGTGAGAAAAACCCTAATAGGATTTTATCTGTTGGTAACGTAGTGTTTATGCGTCTTCCTGGGAAAAGCATGTGGTCGACCAGAATTTGCTTAAAGAAGCTTCCCTATCGTTCGTATCAAATCTTTGTTGATTGCACTACTTACAGACGAGCTCGCCGTGATATTCTTGTCACAAAAACAGACCAACCAGAGTTCCCCATTATTAAAGTAACTCCGCAACTTGGCAACGTGACAGCTGAGGGCGATGTTGCTCCAACCCAGATACCACAGCCAAGTCAAGGTTAACATTCTGTACCCTCTACATCTTCATGTGTATCTTTCCAAAGGAGTTTGAAAAATGTTGCAATCCTGCTTGGCGTCAACAGTTGTGATTTCGCTTCTTTTCACAGGACCAAACTGATTCAAGATACATTGAACATTGCCCATGTCTTCAGGGAGGCGCTGTGCCAGTGTCCTCCTCTATCTCGTGGAGATAGATGAAGATGTTGAAATTTAACAATGGTTTGTGCCCTCAACTGGACCTCCTTCTGGAAACCACTCGAGGCAAAAATCAAAGTCGCAAGGTCTTTTGAAATTTATCTAAAGGAGGATAGAGATGACCAAGTAATAAATCGTGTTTCACGTTTCCAGCTCCGTGACGTCTCTTGTTTCGAAAATACAGCATTTTGAATTCCGAATTGTCACCTTGCGTGACACCACGATACAAAACTATTTGGTTGGGAAAAAATTATTTCCCTATTAATCTCAGCAATTTGAGCCTTTCAAGTACATAATGAGATGTGTTCATACTAATCATGTATTTTATCTCATAAACAAGAAGTAAACGCTTTCATCGCAAAGTAAACTCCAGATGTTTTCGTTGATTTCCGGTTGATTGGTGGACCAAGAAAACTCTATAAAGTTGCGTTAAACGCTTCGACAAATAACTCAGAAACGATGTACCTCACAAACATGAGAGTTGGAGAGTTGGTTAAAAGATTTGTTTCCTACAACATTCTAAATTCTTGGCCTTTTTCATTTACTGATTCCGCGTTTATTTTCTTGTTGCGTAACATTGTAAACGACACGAGAAGCGAAATGAAAAACAGAGTATCATGTCGCGCATCTTAATCCCTCCATTTGCGCATAACCACAATTCCTTGCGCGTTTGACCGTAATCCCTTGCATTTCAAAGAAAAGTGCGTTTTTTCTTCCCGATTAGAGAGCTACCTCGTTCTTTCGCATCAGGCACATTCACTACGGCAGGAAAAATAGTTCGCCTTAATTTTTCATACATCTTAGCCTAAAGTTTTCTAATGCAACTCAGTCGATTGGCCTTTTTAATTTGATTTTTCATGAATCTCCAGAAATTGACACAAAAAACGCTTTATAATTTAAAATCGTTTTACTCTTCAGTATTATTGAAATTTGCCATCACGAGACACCGTGAAATAATTATCAATTGTTTACCAATGAATGGCTGCCCTCGTTAGGGGAACTAGAGCTTTCTTATATATATAGTTCATATGTGGGTTTACCTTATATGTTTTACCAGTGAAGCGAAAACCACACGACCGTTGTTGACTGCCCGGTCACAAGTCAACAACTGTCGTGTTGCCAGCGCGCGGTCAAATTCAAATGGTCCAATCAGAGTTGAGGCTGAAACCATCTTGCGAGTTTCCGTTGTTGACTACCCGGTCACAAGCCTCTGAGGAAAGCCGAAGAGGTGAATTTTAAGGCAAAGTTTTCGTTCGTCACGAGTCTTTCGGCCGCCGAAACACACGTATTTGGAGTGAAATTTATTGGGCTTTATGGAACTGTTGTTTTTTATTGCGATTCGGGACTTTTCCTGTTGAGGAGAAAACGATTTCTGGAGTGAGGTCTGGCCAGCGATTGATGGAGTTACCGGCCTTCCTATTATTTCAGTAACAGCCTTCCGGATGACTTCACTAAACGGCGTCAGAATGGCTCGAAACTCGGCAAAAGAGACAAGTTCGTCACACATTTGAGGTAGGAAAACTTTATTTCAAATGAGATAGTTATTTACACAATTTTTTTACGATCGGTGATTTTCCCATACAATTCTCTATATACACAAACTGTCGCATACACCACGTATTTTCAGCTTGGGGAGCCTGTGATTTTAACGATTTTTGCGAAAAGTGCGAATTTTGCGAAAAATCGCAAAAATCGCAAAACACTGAAAAGAAAGCGGAAACAAGGCCAGGACAAGAGTCGCGATTTCTCTGTGGGTTACAACCCCGAACAAGCAGAAGCCCAGACTACAGTTTGATATATTACTTCTTGGGAATCGAGTGCCAGCCGTTTGACGGCGTAAGAATCCTTTAATTTCACTGCGTGTGTCAACCAACGAATTCAAAATCACTGAATCTTGAATACATGGTTTCTCCACGCTTTTAAGCACTGAAGCAATCATTACTAACTGAAAGCAATGAACTTCAAAAATAACTGGAATACAAATTCACGAGTTGCTGAAAGTGTGGTGTGGTGTGAATAAATAAAACCATTTGCTCTTTCCATGTAGTAAACGCCACAACTTTCACACATTACAAGAACAAACCATAGTTAGTAGAACAAACAATAACGCAAGAATAGACCAAATACGTATCCTTAACGAAATTGCAATGGGTTTATTTACAGCAAGTGAATTACAAAGCACACAAAGAAACTAAGTGTCGTTCCTTATCCAGAACCTCGAAATAATTAAACATGCATTCAATGTAATACGTGAGGAAACACTACCTAATTTGAATAAGGATCGAACAATAACAGTAACGCAACACCATCCGACTACTTGTCCATCAAAACAATGCAATCGAAGATTTATAGTACACTGCTGCTTTTTGAGGGCAAGTTGATGGCGAGTAGTCCGAAGTGCGGGTCCACATTCGACAAATTACTTTCTAGTGACCTCATTGAGGCTGCCGACAAAATGAAAGTGTCTTCGCTAAACCTTTTACAATACCTTAAACGCCCGGAAACTGAAACTATCTGCGGCAGAAGGTCATTCCACCTTTTCTTACATAGTCAAAATTAATGCTAAACGCGCCCTGACTTACTGTCATCTACAAATCGAAATCAATGAGCCATATATTATTCCACCTGGTAAAGCGGTTTGGAAAATCGCACAACCTTCATTTTTGTTGCAGCCTTTTCCTTCCAACTACCTACAAAGTACCGCATAAAACAGACGATAGGACCGTTTACACGAGAGAAAATAAGCCGCGGCTAACTCTGGCCGCGGCTTACGTAAGCCGCGAAAGGAACTATTTATACGAGTATAATCTCCCAGGCCAGGATAAGACGCGGCTTGAGAAAGCCGTGAACGTAGATTTTGTACCATTTATACGGGGTGTTCGCGGCTTATGTAAGCCGCGGCCAGAGTTAGCCGCGGCTTATTTTCTCTCGTATAAACGGCCCTAATATCATAGACGATGGCTCTGGGGGCTCTTACGGAAGGAAGGAAAGTCAATGTTGCCACCAGTTTTCTGAGGAAGCTGTGCTTTCAAATGTAAACAAATGACTGGAATTGTCATATGGAGAACTCGAACTTGTTGTGCTGGCAAATATTCAAGGGCAAGATTTCAGAATGCCCGGCCCACAAATTATCTAACTCGAAAAACTGCTCCCGCAGTGCCGCATTCGAGTTGCAATGCTGATTTCGGAGTCCCGCACTCGCCAAAATAAATAACAACTCCGTTGCTTAATCGAGCGCATCGATGCCTCGTTTGTTACAACGACAACAATAACAAAACAAAATACGAGTCTTGTACCCTTTCTTTAATTTTGTGAATCATATGATCGCAAACAGTTTTTCAAACACCCACGTTATTCTACTAGCTCCCTACAAATAGATATACCCGAGCCGAAACAAGCGCGTTACTCATGAATATACCTCGTTCTTTAATCCACGAGCAGAAATAAGCCCGCTACGCATGAATATATCTCGTGAGTTAGCTTTCATAAATATGAATTTACCTCGTGAGTTAGCTTTCATTTTGCGGTTCGGTTAATGAGCTGTCCTACATAATTACGCTTTTAGCGACAGTGTCAATTCTCAGGACTCGTGTGCGACCTTTTTGAAAACATCGTATCCACAAAAATGAGAACATGAAATAATATTTTATCGCCATTTGTTTACTGATTTAGCCTAAGCGCTCGTTTCAGTGATTAGGCCACAGAACTCTCGTAAAATTTAAGCTTTCATTTTGCGACTCGGACAACTACACTTTTCGCGAGTTCGTGTGAAGCACTTGTTTACTGATTAAGCCTAAAGTAAGCGCTCGTTTCAGTGATCAGGCCTAAGATCTCTCGTAAAATTTTAGCTTTCATTTTGCTGCTCGGTTAAGTACACCTTTCGCGAGATCGTGTGAAGAAGAATGTACTAGTTTACTGATTAGGCATAAGCATTTTCGTCAAATTTTAGCTTCCATTTTGCTGCTAGGGTCAACTACACTTTTTACGAGATCATGTGAAGAAGAAAGCATTCCTTTATTGCTCGTTTCAGTGATTAGGCCTAAGAACTCTCGTAAAACTATGGCTTTCATTTTGCGGTTCGGTTAATAAGCTGTGCTTCATAATTACGCTTTTAGCCACAGTGTCAATTTCAGTCGTTCAACTAACTTACACTTCATTGTTCATCGACTACGGCACTGCTGTAGCAGTCGTTCAACTAACTTAGACTTCAAGCACTAGACTTCATTATTCCTCGACAACGGCACTGCGGCACTAGGTCTTCAATGTTCTGCGATTTTTGCGATTTTTCGCAATTTTCGCAAAAATCGTTGAAATCGCAAAAATCGCAACAAGTTGGGGGATTTCTTTTCTCTAGCTTTTGAGAGTTTTGCGATTTTTCGCAATTTTCGCAAAAATCGTTAAAATTGCAAAAATCCGACACTTTTTCGGTGTTCTGCGATTTTTCGCTAAAATCGTAATTTTCGCATTTGCGTGCAAACCTGGACATATCTCGGGCTCTTGGTGATGAATAATGGTTACAAAAGACTGATTTGTTTCGTTTTGTTTGTTTGTGTTTTTTTTTTTATATATTTTTTTTTCTCTTTTTTGGAATCGAGGAAGTAATTAAAAGGGAAATTTTAATAAAAAGTAAGCACTTGTAAGGTGAAAAAGCTATCCTGATAAATTTAATTCTTAGGTAAAATTGAATACATTAACACTTTTGACAGTTGGAGTGTAAACATGAAAAAAGGGAAGTTGCAGAACCCGTTTCCCACCCACGAGAGCCGAACAAACACATGTAAATTCGCTGTAAACACAAAGATGAATAAATTACGTTTTTCATTGTGGTTATCTGCAAGCCGGCACAGCTGTTCCTGTGGTCTTCATCGGTGTCAGATTGTCTTGTCATTCATTATTTTGTCTGAAGACACAATTTGCAAACACCTTGACTTGAAGTTACTTATCTTGTTAAGAATTGAAACCGGTTAAGATGCGTGAAAGTTATTTATTATTTATTTTATTTATAACAACTTTATTTGTAATAATGAATACAAAAAGGCTGTCATCAGAGAGGAACCGAATCCTCATGTAAGATGACCCCCTAAAAATATATACAAAGCTATCAAGAAAATATAAGTCAGATAAAAACTATTATAATGTAAGGAGAAATATAAAAATATCACTAAAATCTATTTACAAAGGAGTTATTAAAATTATTTAATTATCAAAAAAATTACGTACTAGTTAAAAAGTGTTCTCTTAAGCCCTTTTTAAATTTTGACAAGGAATCGGCACATAACAGAGAGCATATTTCAAAATGAATTGATGAAAAGAATTATTTACAGATCGCAAAATTCGAGGTTGAAAATAAAAGTACAAGCCCCAATTCTTGTTTGGCCGAAAATTAAAATAAGAACGGGGCAAAACAAATATTAATGATCCGGTGCGATACTATGTAGGACATTTAACGGAGAAAGGTGTTCCTTTAAACTCGCGAAACCACAATGATTATGCTGTCTCATTATGACCTGCTGCACCTCCTGATTTGTGACATTAACACGTACGACCACTAGTCCAGATTCGGGCGTTGAAGGGCGGAGAAGTGCTGTTAAATTATAAAGAAAATTGTGACTCTCGTTCTTGTGTTTTCATCAGGGGTGATTGTGACCATTCCTCGGAAGTTTGAGGTTTAAAGGAAGGAGGGTAGGGATACTGTGCCTGGATTCCAAACTAAGGCGTTGATGAACCTTTCCTAATGTTAAGTCCGCTTTTTTTGCCAAAGGTTAGGATCATGTCCCGGGGTAACAAGAAACTGATTATTAATACTTATTCTACAATGTGCAATGATTATGAAAACGTATTCATGGAATAAGCCAAACGCCAATTTGCTACTGGTTGAAAGGGCACTAAAAGGAAAGTAGTTTTCTTTAAAAAATGTCGGAAAATGTTTGATGAACCAACCACACTGGCAATTGTGTTGGATAATTGAAAGACAATCACCAACGACCGTCGGTGTCTTGAAGTTGTCTTCATTATTCTTCAAAGCAGAAAAACATCCAACCATGTGTGGTTGTCAACCTGGTTGCAGCTTGCGCCTATCATCCTGATAACTGGATACTTCCAAGGATCCTAGAAATGGACCTGTTTCGATCTAGAGCCGCGAACCTCCTTGAATGATTAAATGTCAAATGCTATAAATATTTGCTTCCCCAATTCATTGGGATTGGAAAGGGAAGAATGAATAATGAATAACGGCTTAATTAAAAAAAAAAAAAAAAAGAAACAGTAAGTAACATTTGTCCTTCCAACATTCGGATAAAAAATTTTGTAGTTTCCGTAAAGAACAACGAATACGGAAAAATGAATAACAAACAAAATTTCAATAACGAGTAATGATAACTCGGGAAATAATCGAAGGAATAATAAATGACTGAGATCCATTTATCCGCTTCCTTCCCCTAATATAACTTGCATTTATGCGTATTTATTCGAGCCATGCAGGTGGCATTTGTCAATCAATAAATTGAATCAAGCTATTTGCTTCTTTTAGAAAGTTTAAAACAATTGACTTAGTCAACGAAATGAAAAAGCCCGGGGGCAGGCAAAACTCAAGTGTGGGATTCAGAATTCATTTTTCATAAACAGAGATCCATTTGCCACAGGACTGGTGCAAACCTTAGACAGTCCTTAGCAACTCCTCTGTCCGTTCTTTTTCCGACAGAATTTACGAAGATTTCGAGGAGAAATTGCATGGTCACAAGAATATTATACGTGTAATACAATGAAAGGCTCCAGTTTTGCCATCTCGTGCATATGGTTCGCAATATGCTTTTTGATCGCCGCTTTCTTCCCTTTTGCGGATTTGGCCATAAACAGAGGTCCGACAGAACGATCTGCCCAATTTCAAGCTTTTGAAGGTAAATTAACAACATAGATGGTAGTTTTAAGTTTAAGCTCAGGTTATCCGGTCAGATTCATCGGAATAAGTAGTAGACAAATGGATACGTAATAGGAGACGACAATAGGGCCACAATCCCAGTTGCATTTCGTCCCCTGAGGAAACGCTTTTCAATTTATTTGAATTTTTTTTATTTGGTGGCCTTCATTCAGTAATCGATATCGGTGTCCTCTCTGATGATATTTAAGGACGTTCCCGCTCAAAATGTTGCCACTTATAGATTTTTTTAAATCTTGCCCCGCAGAAAAGGAATGATCTCCTTTTGTCAAAAAGGCAAAAAAAAAAAAAAAAAATGGATAAATAAAAAAAAAATTGGGGTTTCACCGTGCTCGTTTTCTAGATAAGGTGCATTTTTAGTGTTCGTGAAAACATGTAAATGTGATAGGGCGAATAGCTCGAATAGCTCGTTTCTATAAAATAAAAAAAAAAGTTGGAGAGTTGTTGGATATGTGTTGCCCCAGGCAATTATTCCATAAATCAGAAAAGGATAAATTAAAGCATAGTAGAGGTTACACAATACATTAATATCAACACAGTGCCAAACCTTGGATGATATTCCAACACTTCTCTTTATTTTGGTTAAGATAAATTGAATCTGATATTTCCATGACAATGGAACAAGATATTTTATACACTTTTCCTGATTTAGTGAAAGACATGGATAGGTCGAAAATAATTAGGTTTCCTGCAAATTTCACACCAGAAAACACTAAAAGTTTCTTGACAGCAATAATATTGTTAGCACCTTTTCTACAGCGAAAAAAGCATGTTTTCCGTCATTTCTTTTTGTCGATCGCTAGAATTTCTCTAAAACAAGCTTAACCGCTTATTGATTCTTGTTATTGGGTTGGTATGCCAATCCTAGTCGGAAAATGGGAGATATTTCTCCGTATTTGTATTTTTACTGTGTTGCCATAGGCAATCAACTTAAAAAATGCGTTTGTTTGTTTTGTTTTGTTTTTGCTTTTTGTTTTTTTTACATGTCATGAAAAGTCTTGCCTGTCACTCCCCTGCTAAGTGTTGTCTTCTGTGCGTATTTGTTAGGTTTGAGGGGGCTGGGGTAATGCATAGATTTCTCTGGTGCACACAGGAGAAAATTTAATTATTAACCTGCAATGGCGTCGAAAGTCACTGTGACGCGAATGGCGTTTTAGTGCATCTTTAAACAAAGTATACTCTTATGGAGCTCAAGAATGGAACGTCATTTGGATAAACAAGACGGGCGGTGAAAAATGAATACCTGGAATCTTTAAAGCGACGAGTAATGGCCTTCGACAACAATTTCATTTTTCGCCGTTGGATATGAAGTGAGCTTTGTTTCCAATATTTTTACTAACTTGGTAATATACAACTCTGAAATCAAATGGGAAATCTTTATGGAATTAACAAACATTGAAGGAATCGAATGCCTTGAATGCGTCACAGTGTTTAATGAAGTCGCATCTAAGTTGTTTGGCAATTTACATTTATTTTGTATTCAACTCTGCACAGTCTTAAGGTAAAAAAAAAAAAAAATGAAAATGTAACAGTAACGAATTATTTGAAAGAAAGCATGTTGCCTCTTTTGTGCGTCATTATTTATTTACAATCAAGGTTCTTCCGAAAAGGGCTTGATGTGAACTGCCATGCTGATATTTATTTAATTGCTGTTATGTTTCTTGTTTGCACGCACGCAATTAAAATTGGAAGGGTTTTATTTTGCCTCTAACAGCAGATATTTTGTTTGTTTCAATAAATTTTACGGTGGAAAAGACTTTTGTGACTTTTTTTTGTCCGAATGAACTACCAAACACAAAGCTTTTTAACGACATTTAAGTGGAATATTTTTTGTAACTTAATTTTCTCTGTTAAAAATTTGCATGTGAGCTTGAAATAAACATCGCCGCAATACACGCACGCACCAGAAATCTAGTCGCTGATTTACCTCTTCGTCGAGTTCTCAGACGCTCAGAGTGCACGCGTAAAATTTTGGTGAAAAAAAGGTGTAAGGGAACTTCAAAATGATCAACATGTCATCCTCGAAGCCAACGTTTTTCGATTCACTTTTATTTTCTTTAATCTTTCTGGGTTAAGTATTTTACTACTAACCACATGTCTTCACAGTGGGCTATTTACCTAAGACATCTACCATGGCACTATACTGATATACGGTACCAAAGCAATATCGTGTACTATTGGAGCTACCTACATATTACACAAAGATAACGTGAATCTCCAGGAAGACAAAACGTAGCTCAGTTGACAATTATGCGGCTCTGTGTTACTCTACTACCACACGTAAGCAATGCGTGCCTATTTTTTTATTGTGGCTAGTGCACTTAGAGCACTACCACAAAAAGAACTGAGTGTTTCGTTTCGGAAATGGTAAGGGCAGGAGAAAAATTAAAATACTGTGGTGTGGGTCACTCGATCTGTCATATGATATGTATTTCGTTTCGTCTATTGAAACTCTAGAGAAACAAAGAGAGAAATGTGTACGCAAACTCCAGATCTCTAAACGGCGAGAAGCCTGTCAAGGAATGTTAAACGTTAAAGAGAAGAACAGATACTTGTTTATGTGCACAATACATGAGGGGCAATCATGATAGGGTTTTCGGGATCCGGGATTTTAATTTTTTGAAGCCCGGGAATCGAGCTTTCAAAGAAATATGGGAGCGGTATTCGGGATTGCATTTATGGACAGGACGCAGGATTTAACGTTATTACGAAGCGGGATCTGGAAAATTGTCACTTTGAAGCTCCAAGATCCGGGTTTTCTGATGGCAAAAAAAATTAAAATCAGCTCAACTTTCGCCTTCGGCAACGACGGAAACGACAGGAAATTTAAGGTGAGCAATCTCCACGACGCTGACACGTGCCTTTTGTGATACCTATGGCGTGCTCTTTGTCTTGAACTTTGACCGTAATAAGATCCAATTACACAAAGGCCTCATGACCTTTGATACTTGTAACCACATCACGTTTTTACAAAACGGTTCTCCTTTATGCTGTATCGCATAGGCCAAACTTTTACCGTGGTTTTTGAAAATGTCGGACAGAAAAGACATCGCTGTTCGCGACGTACGTGATATAATTGGTTGTGTGGCTCATTCTTATGAGAAGGGAGATAGCGGAAATAAGAAAGAAGTACAAATGAAAGAAGAAAAGACAAAAGAAGTACAAACAGAGAGGAGATAATGCAGTTCATTGAACAAGCAAACACCACCCCACAATCAAATTTACGGCTGAAATTTCATATACAGAAACGACATTTCTGGGTACAAACAGTAGCATTTACAAAGGCCAAAGTTTCAAGAGTAATTCAGTCCTTGATATGCGCACGCACTTCAAACCTACTCAAACATTTCAACACAGTCTCTTCTCCTCGTGCCACCCACCAGGAGTCAAAAAAGGCTTCGTCGAGGTGAAGCTCTGAGACTTCTCAGAACAAACGTTTCTCGTTTCACGCCTACGTGAAAGAGGTTATCCCAAAAATCTTGTTCAAGGGACCTCAGAAGCGCAATTTAAAAACAGGAAGCTGGCACTCCTTCAAAAACCACGAGAGAGCAACACAATACCACCCAGCAGCGACGGACGTTTAAACAAATCCTCATGAAAGACTTTCATTTAATATAGATCAATGCTCAAAGAAATCTAAAAAAACCCGCCCCACATATATTACAAAAAGTCAATCAAATACATACTCTTCAGCGCCAAATTGCAAAGCTGAAAGGCTAAAACACGCGCTAGGGAGTCATGTAGGCCTGTCCCTCCGGTACACTGCTATATAATAATGGACAATCACGCATCATTTTGGTTTCAAAACTGTGATTGCATGTTAATGCTACAATTATTGAGTTAAGGTCAATTGGATCATGAAGGTTGGTGGAAAAAACTGACGAGGTGTATTCTAAATCAACCTTGGACATCTTGCTGTGACGTCATGACCGGGATTGAGATCGGCCGATAAAAACTTTCGGGATTTCGGGATGAAGGTAAAATTTTGGTCGGGATGGTGAGATTGAAGAACTCTATTTGGGACCCTCATACATCGAAGCATAAAGTGTACAAATACCTGTTTTGCCTTCAAATGCCGCTGCATAACATTTTAATTTCCGTTTTCGGTGAATCTTCCATTACACGTGTTAAAGGTGAACCTAAGCAGTTTCAAGATTTCAGTCTTTATTTTTGCCTTAATTTTGAATAATATAAACTTTAAAACATACAGTTAGTGACGAGTAGACCTCTAAAAACCATAGGGCTAATGCTGAGAGGTCTCCTTGGTGATACGTGAATAAGAAATCAATTACGGTAAAAGGTGAGCGAAGAAAACGAAATGAAAAGAAAAAAGAGAAATCAAACTGCTATTTTCATGGCTTTCTAGTTTATGTTATTTGCTTTTATTTTGAGTAACATTTAATTGTTGATAAAATCAACAAACTGTATTTTAAAGGAAGATAAACCGGTACTAGCTTTAAAATAACTGGTTCCTGGTTAACCGAATTTTCTATTACGACTCACTAGTGCGAAGATTGTTTACGTTACTCGTGAACGCGAAGATAAATACCTTTGGATTTGTCAACAATATGTCGCTTTAATCTAACCCAAAATCCTTTAGATAGTCAAAAATTAATAATTGCGATCCATTTCCTTCGCTTTTTGTTTGTCAGCATTATGACTTGCGATACTACATGTTCACATGTTCATAAGTTTGTTTTTACATCTCATAGATGTTTTAGACTTTCAATTACAAACTCCGTTTTGATTGGCTACTCTGCCTCACTGTGTAAATAGTTCTCCTTGAAGTTAAAATAGATACGTTTCCTTTCTCAGGAAACGAAACAACAAAATAGATACGTTTCGTTTGTTAGGAAACGAAACAAAAACCGAAAGAAAATTAGCGGTTAACTGGTTTGTTTTGGAGAAATTCTTCAATGAAAATGCCACCAGAAAAAAATACCTTAGAGGGCCAGATCGATAAAAAAGAAATGACGAAAAACATGCGTGTTAAGGTACAAATCGATTACAGAGGGTACTTTTTTTGCTGCAGGAGAGGTGCTAACAGTATTATTGCTGCCAAGAAACTTTTAGTGTAATTTCTGGGGTGAAATTTGTAGGAAAACCTCACTATTTTCGACCTATTCGTGTCTTCGATCATACGGTAAAAATGAGAAAAAAAATTGGGCTAAATTGTCATGTACGGTAACTGTTGTGTATTACCTTTGCAAGGAAACCCGCTTGTTAAAAGTACTTTTTTCAAATCCTTTCCCAATCTCCTACCCAGAGTCATCGGGCTTTTTGGTCAGCGGGTGAGCGCCCGGAAAGACTCAGTCTGGGATAATGGACCTCATTTTCCCAGAAAACGTGGGTTCTGGTCTTATTGCGCATGCTTGAGTTTAAACAGTGGAAATGGCGGGTTGAAAGTGCTCGAGAAACAAAAATTTTAGCCTTGCACCCTATAAAAGAAACTGGAGAAATGATCATTGGCTTGCTGTAAGAGCGAGTGAAGATGAAACTTCTGACGCTTTCAGTAAGTGGATTTTTGGTGTTTCAGCGTGTATTCCATCGTGCAAGCAAAACCGATGTCCTCTTCTACTACAATTTGGGATCGGCTATTCATCGAGTTACGAGTGGAGTTGAGTTTGAGTTGAGTTTGAGTTGAGTTTGAGTTGAGTTTGAGTTAAGTTTGAGTTAAGATTGAATTACAGTTTTTGGCGTTTTTCGTAACTAAAAGTAGTAAAAATATTCAGTACAAGTCACTTCGAAAACTGTTTTCTCCGCGTTGAAAGATATATTTGCATAAAATTTTGCAAAATGGCATAGCTTTCCAATGATCAAAACAATCTTGTAGTTATTACACCTTTCACGGTATCATTCTCGATGCTGCTGTTAAGTCTTTCGACGTTAAAACGATGTCTTTTTAGA
Organism: Montipora capricornis; assembly: GCF_036669925.1. Classification (NCBI taxonomy): domain Eukaryota; kingdom Metazoa; phylum Cnidaria; class Anthozoa; order Scleractinia; family Acroporidae; genus Montipora; species Montipora capricornis. The sequence goes on from NC_090896.1 coordinate 31,490,288, forward strand.
GGGATACATGGGCTTTATTGTTAAGCCAGTTAAAGCCGGCCTGGCAGCTAAACGATGAACCGTATTTGTCGTCCGGTATCATGGTCGATCATCACAAGAACGTCGTAAACATCTGACGAAGTGAGCCCCCATTACCCTTTTTGCTCATAACCGCTGAAATTCTAAAAATCAATGCGACAACACGATGGTCACGTTTGCTACTGTTCGCCTACACGACTCCCTCGTACGTGGTCTGCTTTATGTGGCCTTTGTCATAATTTTGCTCTCTTGTATACATATAGGACGCCTCTTTTAGGCTGTTCCTGTAGGATTCATTTAGCAATGGCTTTTGCCCTATGAGGCTTTACATTTGAATCTCTATACTGCTGTGTGATATGTTTTCTTCCAAGAAAATAGCTGATTTCGAAAATAATGTTTTTAGTTTTTTGGTGTTGATTTTCTCAGCAGTAATGTGAATACTTCTAAAGAAACTCAACATCAAGCTACGCTCATATGGATGAAACACACATTATGTCCATTGGCTAGAATTCTAATAGCCAATCAGAATTTAGCAAGTTCGATCCTTCCATTGAGTACAAATGGAGATAAACACACATGGTTTTTGCAGACAAAGCTCTTCACCTTAAATGCCGGAAGCTATCGGCAACTGATGAGACCCACTTGATAGGATCGAAACCGCGGTCTTGCCTGACCAAATGTTATGTCAGAGAACCTCCATTTAGAGTCGAGTTATTTAAATGCCTCGAAAAAGGAGCGACTTGAAGACATCGACATAAAATATCAAAAGAGCATCGACGAGAACGAATTAATTCCAGAAATTCAAGGAAGATAGTTACTGACCATGGCCACAAACCAAAACAGGCTGAAGAAGTAAGAAAAACGAGTGAAACAATTTAAGAAAACAACATCTCCAAAGAGCATAAAAATTTGCTAAGAAACCCAGAAAAAAGGCAAACAAAGTCTGTAAGAAGCCAGCTATCTCACTAATACAGGGCACAATGTAACAGGCGTTCAAAAGCAAAATGAACCCAGGCCCGGGTCAAACCTTAAAACTAGAAGATCAGTCGCTTCTACTGCCGATAAACATATCGTTCGAGCCTAGAATTAAATGGCGCAAAAGCGTGAGGCCATAAGGTCACATTCACATTACTGCTGGGAAAATCAACACCAAGAAATTAAAAACATTATTTTCGAGACCAACTATTTTCTTGTAAGAATACGTATCACACAGCAGTATAGAGATTCAAATGTAAAGCCTCATATGGCTAAAACCATTGCTAAATGAATCCTACAGGAACCGCCTAAAAGAGGCGTCCATTCAAACATGTGCTCAGGAGAGCAAAATTATGACAAAGGCCACATAAACCAGACCACGTACAAGGGGGTCGTGTAGGCTTGTCAACCCTTTTTAACACTAAAGTGATTCCTTAGTTTTCGATATTACCCTTCATAGGCGAGGGTCATTGAGAGAAAAAACGCGTTCCAGGTTCCGGATTCCTTGTTTTACTTAAACCCTCATGCGGCTTACTTGTTCCGATAACGTTTTGTGTGATAACCGATCATGAAAACCACGCTGATGGACAACAAACGGTACGTTTCATCGTTTAGCTATAGCTAAAACTTTTATGACAAGAAGACATCTCTGCGTCGATAGACTTGATCACTAGAAGGAACAACCACTCGCTGGTGGTTCAGTTTGTTTTGCAGGAGATCGTGAGTTCGACTCCGGCCGGACTCGTAACACTCAAGGTCTTAAAATAACTGAGAAGAATGTGCTGCCTTTGTAATAACATCCGCAAATGGTTTAGCCTGCAGTGCAGGCGTATTTTGGGCGCGCGAGTGCACATTTTCGTATTAGGCCACCATCTTAGATTTGGTAGCTGTGGAAGATTAGGGCGAGGAAATATTTTCCGAGGGAGTAGGTGTCTCACCCCCAACCCGCCACTGCACCAACTCTCTCCCGGTCAAGCATCTAATCACAATCCAAGATAGCGGCATCGAAAACCTGATAAATCTAGTGTTCCGCGCCAAAATAGCGCCTTCACTGCAGGCTACAAATGGTAAGACTTTCAAGTCTTCGCGAATAAGCTTAGGTCCCGTCTCACAACCTTCAATGTTCATGTGGGATGTTAAAGATCGCACACACTAGTCCCAAAGAGTACGGTGTTGTGGTCTGGTCTTTTCATCAGCAATGCCGGCTTGGCATAATCTTCTGAAGGGGCTACTGATCGATGAGACCATATAACAGCAAAACAGGTGGTAGTCAAATCGAAGGAGTCCAAGTGCTGAAACTGGTAAACTGATAAACAAGAATACTGCAGTGCATGAAATTTGAAAATTTTTCTGATCACTTTAAAACCATTTTGCAAATATACATCTATGCACTTCACGAAAACGGTGTTTCATGGTCTTCCCAGAGACTTCTACTTAATATTTATTAGTTTTAAGTGCCAAAAATGTCAATATTAACTCAGTTTTAACTCAATCTTAACTCAAACGCAACTCGAACTCAACACAAACTCAACTCAAACTCAACTCATTGACAAACTCAATTCGTAACTCGATCAATAGTCTATCTCCTACAATTTTATGTTTCCGTAATTCTAAATGGCCTCGACGAGACCTTCTTCCACGGATTTCTCCTGAAAGAGACTGATGTAATGTTTTCCCACTGTACTTTTGCACCAGCAGCAGTAATCAGTTTTTAGCAGCGTGCGAAAATTCCTGTGCGGTATAAGACATAATTCAAACCCCGTCGTTTTATCATTTTTGTGATTTATATATTTCTTAGATAGAAAAAACAAACAGCACTGAAACTATTTTTAGATTTTGAATCTCTCTCCAAATTCTGGGTTTTCTGAATTATTTCAGTACAGACTTCCTGTCGGACTGCCATTGTTATGGAAGGGACCAATCAAAAAATACCTATTCCCTCCCTGGTCAGAGTTCTTCTCTCTCCTTGTGCAATTGTGTGGGCCCACTTCCATTAGTAGGGCTAACGCTCACATGGTCTATATGAGTAGAAAGCTAGCACTTTACATTACCCTCTAACAGTTAAGTTTGTTGAAATATAAGTGCTACACTGCCAACGTTTGCAAAAACGTAACCCTTCCTTGTACTTGTAATAAAAAGAATAGTTCAAGTCCATTATTATCCCAGAGTCTCTCGGGTTGCTCATCCCCTGTCCGAAATGCCCAAGGACTCTGGGCACGAGATTGACCCTTTCCCGAAAAAACTCTGAAAGCTGAAGTGGTGGATCTCAAAAATCTAGAAGCATCCTCCTCGAGTGTGGATACTTTGGATTCATGATCCGTTTTTGGATTTCGCCCAAAAAAAAAAAAAAAGAACGCGCAAAATCCGTTTTCGGATTTTCCCGAAAACACGCACCCTTAGAAGCAGAGATCCAGACCGCCAAGACGCCAAGTGGCCTGGGGCAGAGCCCCATATTGAAGAGAATTTGGTCAAACTTTTTTTCTTTTGGTTGTCACTTGATTGACCGAGTGTACGTCCGTACAGACTCTGGGGGAGGGGGATGGGAGACTAAGAAAGGGAAGGAAGGGGAGTCTTTGAGGCGCGAATGGGCGAATTTTCTTGGCGAGAAACTTTTGCTCAGCCCGCGTTTGCCCCACTGACCTTCGTCACTTTTGAAAAAGAGTTTGTGATATTAGTGATGATCAACGGGATAAAGAGCAAGAAAGAGCACGAGAGAAGAGGCGACGATATTTAAGAAATTTGAGCGAAGATCAGAAAGCCTCAAGAGACGCCGGGGAAAGAGAAGAAGAGAAAATTTTAATGAAGAACACCGTAAAGCTGAGAAAAATAGAGCAAAAGTC
>NC_090896.1:31501620-31514120 GCF_036669925.1 Montipora capricornis
AGCGGGCGTAAAATCTGCTCGACAATTTAATTTTCTTTCTCGTTTAACGATGTTACGATAATGCTTAAAGAGTTCTGTATATCCTTCAGCGAAGGCTTTTTGTCTAAGAATGGTAAATTCTTTTAGCTCCGAGGTAATCCATGGAGCGTCGTTTACATGAAATTTCACAGTTTTCAGACGTATAATGGTTTCAAAGCCTGTTTTGACCAGATTGAGGAATAGCAGTATTTGATCCTCACACCTGCCGATGGAATCCAAAATGATGGACCAGTAAATTGAACAAAGATATCTACCACGTTCGATCTTTCGTATATGGGCGAGTGTCTCTTCGCTTTAAAGTACGATGACTGGAGGTAAGAGGACTTCTCAATTTTGGATATGGCAAAATGACATTATGGTCAGCCGACCAAAGGGTGGATAGACATCAACAAAGTGTTAATCTTAAGCCTGAGACATGTTCGTGATGATAAGATCGAGTATTTGACTGCCTCTTGCTGGTTTCCGTATTAACTGTTTTAATCTAAACACGATTCTTCTTACAGCAAATCAGGCGAACGCATTTGAAAACTGAAATCATTTTACATTTCAATTCAAAGCTATTCTTGTGTAATATTGAAAAGCTACCTTACGTTAAAGAAGGACACAAATTAATGAGAACAATTTTAAAAATCGGAGTAAATCAAATTTGATTCAATTGCAGAACCCAATTCGCCGGAAGGAATAATATTTTATAACTGTCTCAACTATATCTCTTAGTTCAACGAATTACTCAGTACTATTTACTGGTTTAGTCTGCCTCATCGTCCTCATCATCAAAACATTCCTCCTCAGGCATCTCATCTTCCCCAGCACGAATGTTGCAGTCTCGAAGCCGGCACATATCAGTGCGTTTAAGACCATTCGTGAGGCACATGCAGGTGGGTAGCTTGCATGATCTCGTACAAGAACAGGAGAGAAACTCAAGAAGAGCTGCAGGGGCTGGTTCTCCACTAATCCATATGATGGATAATGTGCTGTCGTCTTGAACCCATCCATGACCAACAGGTGAAGGAACGTGAGGGCAGCAGCTCCGTAGACTTCTTCTCCAAACAGCTGCTTGGTAATTTGCTCAGTTCAGTTAAAAACACGAGATAAATAAATAACAATATAGACTCCCCATACCAACAACGTAGTTTGTTGACATCGCAGGTTTTTGTGGCGGAGCTGTACATCTTGCTGGTGAACTGTTGGACCTTTGCAAATCTCTCATCTGTGAGGTCCTAGTCCATGCCTACTTCTTGAAAAAAGGTTTGAAATGGCTTTCTTTGTTTAGCAAGCTTCAAAGCTGTTAGCTTGCCCTTTCCCGAGAAGGAACAGACAGTGTCACAGTACATCTGCACAGTTCTGAGCCCAACATCCGACCAAACATTGACACAACGATATATTTTGGTCGTTTCTGTAGACCGCATTTGACAAACAAAGGGCACAAGATGAAGCCTTTGAAGCCAAAGAGAGAACAAGTACCTCTGTATCTTCTGACGTAATAATGCCAGCTCTGTATCCTGCTTTTGCTGCATGCGCTGTATGGAGTAACACTATGGTATCTGCATCCTCTTGCGTCGACCTTAGTTCTTCCCTTGTTGTTGCTCAGACCGAAGATACTTCATAGCAGTCATCCTCGGCTGTTACAAAGATTGTCTTTCGAGCAAGACTCTCTCGTATTTCTCATTTTTCCACTTTTGTGAGATGGGTCGAACTTGATCGGGAGCGACTTATTTTGACTCCACTACCCAATCAGACACAACACAACAAACTCAATCACAACACAACTGTATAGACACATAGGCATGTGGGCGAAGAAAGCTGAACCTAAACTGATTCAAATCCCAAACGGTTCACTACTCGTACGACAAATTACCCTTAATCCACACTAAACAACCGGACCTAGTCCTCTTGCGCGTGCCGGCAAAATGAATATCTATTTCTGCCAATTTCACAGGCTACAAATGTCAGATATCGTATTTTGACTCCACTACCCAATCAGACACAACACAACAGTGTAGATACATGCGCGTGTAGGACAGCAAGCGCCACAAGCCCCTATATAGACAGCCAAAGTTAGGGCTTGAGTCTGCGGACACATAACTTACTTTTAACATAGATTCAGCGGGCCAGTGCCCTCTAAACATCAAACTTAGCCTTCAAAGAATCATTGACGTACATATTCTAGGCCTTCTCGCTTTTCTATCTACCATGTCCTTGAAATACACTTTCTTTCACAAGTGAATTAACCACTAAGGTAGCACTTCCCGATCTACCGGATAAGCGCTATAAATAGCTATATCAGGAAAAAATTCTTTGAAAGAACTTTTAATGGCTCCATTGCAGGGGACATTTCTCCTAACATAATGACTTAGCGATAACAACTGTTTTCCCCTCTTGGTTGTTCATGTTTACTCTTGGCTATGTTAATAGAGAAATGATCATATTCAAACTTGATATCATTGCCCTTCAATTCTAACACTTCAGAAGCTCTCATAAAACCAGAAAACGAAAGCACAAACATAATAAAATTTCTCAGCTGAAGTAAATGCTGGAAGTTAATCTTGGTTGCAAGACTTTTCAAGAGATCTGTCTCGAGAGGAACGTTCCCGTGAAATACTTTTGCCGACAAACAAACAGCCCCTTTCTTGGTGGGAAAAACTGTAGGATGCAGAGGTGGGGAAATGATTCCAGCAAGCCTATGAAACCAATTGACGGCGTAAAACGCTGCATTGATTGACGATAATGAATTAATACGCTCGATCAAATGCTGTAAATATGTATATAGAGCCATATTAAACGCCAAAACTGGAAAGGGTTGAGTCCGCAACGTATCCCTTGCGAAGATCTTCCAGCTATTGAGGGCTCTGTGATAACCTTTGAGAGCTCCTGGAAACCCTGGAAGCTAGTGTAATAGCGTACGGTAAGTGGAAGTCATTGAAGATGACAAAGATTCGCTGCTGAAAGTATCAGAAATGAAAATAAGCGCAATACCACGTGAGACCATCAGTTATGTAATATTAATTTCGACCACTAAAATAAAGAACTATGGAGAACAAAATCAATCGTCTCATAAGTTATTGCAAAGTGAGTAAATCATTTCTCTACAGGCCTCTACCAGGTTCATTCATGCACACATTTTACTCCACAAAGAAAACAAATCCTTATTTCTTTACATTTCTTACGATGATTCTTTATCTTGCGTTTAATTACTAGGTTGCCAGTATGGCAATCCCAGTCGGAAAATGAGTAATATTTCTCCGTGCTTTTTCCGTGTCGGTAAAGTCTTGCCTGTCACTCCCCTGCTACGTGGTCTTTGTGTATATAGAGTCTTCTAGTGCGTAATTTGTTAGGTTTGAGGGGGCTGGGGTAATGTATATATTTCTCTGGTGCACACAGGAGAACATTTAATTGACCTGCAATGGCGTCCAAAGTCATTGTAACGCGCATGGCGTTTTAGTGCATCTTTTAACAAAATATATCCTTATGGAGCGCAAGAATGGAACGTCAATTGAATAAACATGACAGGCGATGACAAAAAATCTGGAATGTTAAAAGCGACGAGTAATGGATTTGGACAACCATCTATCGCCATTCGAGCCGAGAGCTGTATTTCTAATATTTTATCAAGTGTGCTGTGATGTAGCTCACTGAAACCAAATGGAAAATTCTCTGGTAACTTATGGGCTCAACAAAGACAGGGAGGAAATCGTGATCTGTGATCTCTGTTGTCTGGCTGATTAACTCCGCTGCACAGTCTTCAGGTAAAAAATAATTGAAAATGTGACAGCCAAGGATTATTTGAAAAAAAGCTTGTCGTCTATTTTGTGCTTCATTATTCAAGGAAAAGGTTCTTCATGGAAAGGGTTTGATCCTGAAATTTATTTTGTTGCAATTGCGAATGGTAATTTGACACGATTGAGCTTCTTGTCTTCACGCACGAAATGAAATAGGAAGGGAATTTTGCCTCTAATAGCATTTTCGTGTCAAAATGAGGTTAGCTTCTTTCTGTTGTGTTAACTTAATTGAATATACCATGCCTCGTATTTATCGCCTGCCGTAAACTTGATTTCAACTCTCAAATTTACCACCAGAACCTACTTTTTGCGTAGAATAAGCTTTTAGAATAATGTTCTTGTCTTCTGTGGGGATACTTGACGATTCGGGAACATTTTGTGAAAAAATATTCATAACGGGTCACACGCGCAACTTGATCACCAGAACTTGCCCGATTATGCATAACATCCACTTGGCCTTTTGTCATCCCATTGAAAAAAACTCATAAAATATTCGCGGACCGGTCGATTTCTCTGAAATTTGAAAGGGTGATTGCTAACCAATAGAGACAGATTTTCGCAATGACTAAAAATTCATGTGTTAAGCATGAGAATTCGACGAAGAGGTAAATACGATTAAATTTGTTGCGTGCGTTGCTATTTTTGTGTTTTGATTGTTGTGCAAAGTTTGACAGAGAATATTAAATTATGAAACAATATCTATGGATAGATCGTTAAAAAATCTTTATTTTTAGCGGTTATTTTAACATAAAAGATGCAACGCTTGACGAGAAAAATTTCGCGGGAATCGGGACGCGGTGAAAATGAGTTAACAACTTTGCATACGTGCGTTGAAATGTGATACGCGAGGAGACAGGATTTTTATTTTTCTGACAAATGATTTTGTCATTGTAGTGCAAAATGAAGTTTATTTGGGAAGGCAACAATATTTCTTTAACTTCCTGGATAATCCAATTTATTGCTTCGACTTACTGGTGCGAAGATTGTTTACATGAAACTCACGCTTTTTGCGAATTTTGAGTGTCATGAAATTACATCACTTGCGTGACAATATATCCCTTTACTCTAACACAAAAATATTTAGATAGTAACAAACTTTGTATTTATTAACCATTTCTTCGGCTTTTGCCCTTGTCAGCATCGTAATTTGCGATAACTCGCAAGTCTGTTGTTGTATCTCATAGCTGTTCAGATTTTCAATTACATGGCCGCTCAACTTGAGTAAATAGTTCACCCTGAAGTCAAAATAGATACGTTCTCGGGAACCCGACAAAGAAGGCTTCCTGACCCGACAGATGAAATGTAAATATTCAGTTAAATATTACAACAAAATTAAGAAACTAAAGACCTTGTTTTACTTTGAAAACGACGAGCGATTAACATTCTTTCCCGTAGTTCATTCAGTTGACACAAGGTGATCACGTGCACCTTTATGGTTGCCTAGCACGTGATCAATTTCTTCCTTTTGACAAAACGTCATAAACGTCAGAGACTGCAGAAATCTTCGTGCTTTTTACGATCGATTGTCATTAATCTTTCGATGAGAATTAGATTCAGAGCTATATATTTTTCCTTCATCTGTCTTTTGGCTTGTCTTTTTCAGTTAATTCCTGGCTTTTACGATACTTTTTGGTGCAAACGTAAAGCCAAACAATGTTTTGACCTGGCATCAGATTAGACTTACAACAAGAGGAATTATAAAGAAGAAACAACACCTTCAGTCCTTTCTTAGCGTGTGCAATAAACGTTTGCTTACCATTACCATTCCTTCAATATTTCTCGCGCTTGCCTGTGGTATTACATCTGCTGCTGGTACATCCTTCAGGATCTCTTTGGCAAGGGATGCTTTGTTTGTTTTCCTCAGCGATCCATCAGGCGAAGCTATGGCCCAAGGCAGAGGTCCGAGAGGGTTGCACAGTACATTAGTTCATTTTCAACTTTCTGTTCTCAGTAATGATTATCATTTGGGCAAACAGCACACGATTAGATTTAATGATCACTTCTTTACTAATCCCACTTTGAACTTATCCTTTTTTGAGAGATTACCAAATGTTTTAAGTTTAAGTTTTGTTATTGTGTGGTGGAACTTCAACTTGGGAGGGTCAGACTCATCCATGTCCTTTGCTAAAAGTCTTATAAGCCTTTTCTCTAAAAGCCTCTGCCTGAAACAGATCCTTCTCTCAGGAGTAACGAGTTTACCAGTACTATTCGACTTCCTTGAAGATCGGTGAGCTGGAAAGTCGTTGGGGTGCCCAGGTGAAGCATTTCCTTCAACTGTCGCATGAATATGCTTCGATACTCCGCTATAAGGTAATATTTGCTCACGGCTCCAGGTTTCAGGCTAAATCCCTTTGGGCCACCGGGCCACCAGGTGTTTGCATGCCTCTGTTAACCGTTTCTTCACAGGTTTGGTCGACAGGTATTCTGCCGAAGGGGTTTATGGGTCCAATCTGTACTGAGAACCCACCAGACCTCAAGTATGCTAAAGCTTGTGGATGCTCTTTCTCGCGGTGAGACATTTCTCATTGCTGATAGATAAGAAGCTAAATACCTTGCATAGTTTACGTGGTCTTATTCAAAACACCATGGGATTATTTTCCTTTAAGTTATTGACAAAACATGGAGCTCTCACTTGCTTTTACTGGATGGTCTCAAAAGCCCAAGGAGAATCTCTACCAGCTCTAAGAAATATAACTAGAACTCGGATAGCTTGCCGTTGTCGTGACCGAGAAACTTCATGTACTTGTCAAAGAGATGGATGAAATCGACACTAGAAGTGCTGGTCATCTGCTTCAGGAAATGATCTTCACAGATGTCATCATACAAATCGGCAGTATCACTAAAGAAGTTGTCAATGATTTTCTTGGACTCCTTTTGATTCTCTTCTATACATCGAGGTCCTGAATCCTTGACACGCTAGGCTCATAAGTGCTTCATACATAAACTTGTGGAGTCTAACGCACCGATTGTATCTACGGCCACCTAGAACTCCTGCAAAAGAACCTTCTGCTATGGCACCAGATTCAACGCAAAGATCTGTCAAGCCACCATCTTGGTAGCACTTGCCAATTATGGAACTTGCCAATTGCAGCTGCACTTGAGCTGCCAATTGTGGAACACTTCCATCCTCAGCACGATATCTTTGAACCTCTCACTTTGCTTCCACTTGATGTCACTTGCCTTTGCGTACAATGCTTGGCCAAATACGAGAACGATCGATGCTTTAAACTTGAGAGTATTCTTGATCTTGAGCGACTGTACTAGGACCTCATGAACGGTAGCCATGTTTGTAGCAAGTGGGTCAATAGTCGGTAGATATCCGAAGACATCCTGTGAGACTTAAACTTCGTTAAGGACACAAATATTAAATCCCGTCCATCCACTTGCTTTTTTCTTCTCTTTTGTGCTGAGTCGCAGTAAGATCCAAAGAAAATTCTTCTTTCTTGCCTCTGCCAAGATCTCTTCAGCTGTTACCTCGATGAATGCTCTCGCGCGAGGACCGCAGCGATCACCTGCATTGTACGACTGAAGGATCAATGCTTCTTTTCCTTGTCCTGGCTTGCACAATTCCAGGTAGTGGAGGATGGCTCGGACCAAAATGCCTGGCTTGGAAAACAATGCCATTTACTCGATGGGATGTTCCCGAGGCAGAAAGAGTTTCCTCTAATCGGTCGATGTTATCCCACGCCTCATGGCTTCAATTAGGTTTTCTGTCAAATCAAATGATGTATTTTGGCATGTAACGAAAGAAATGTCTTGAAATGCTGTTTATTGTTAAATATGCTGATATATTTGCTTTTGTAAACAAAGGATGTATTTTATTGATTTATTGTCAGCCTCCTTTCTAAAGCCACTATCTTACGATTGCTATCAAGCGAATTTGGAAAATCTTTCACATAAGCTTTCTTCAGATATATTTCATATTTTCTTCCCTGGATTGATACTGCGAACACAAATGGGGCAATCTCAAAACACAGTGATTTGCCTGATCCCGTTGGAGAACAAAAAAAAGGTCCTTTCCTTTCAGAGGGCATAGATGGATTCTGCCCGGCAACGTTTGAGCAACTTTTTCAATTTTCCGAGCAACTTTTACCAAAGTTAATTTCTTAATGTCACGTCGACATCGAAACGTCGATTTTATAGCGTTAACTTTTATAATCAAAGTTTTTAAAACCAAACTTCTTGTTATAACTTTTACCAAAATGACAATTTTTTTATATATCTCGGTGGGTATCCTGTGTTAATATTCCGAATATTTAATAGCTTCCTGTATTGCTGAAAGCAAAATGGTGGAAGCCATACAAGAAAGCGAAGACCTTATTCAAATTTCTAGAGAAAATGGTGCAGAGATGACGGAACCTGAAAGGGCTTCCATTTCGAGAGAACGTAAATTTGCTAGAACATGGGGCAAGTACAAGGCAAGTAGGATGTCAAATCCAATGACCAAAACTTCGGGTCAAGACCAAATCAAGGAATATCCAGATCATCACTTCGCTTGTGTCAAAGGGCAGCTACGATGAGAAGTATATCCCAGAAAATATGTGCGGTCCCGAAAACACTTGAATAACATCGCCAGTATCATGAGGGACAAGGCTAAACGCCAAAGTATCGAGCAATGTCTGCAAAGGCAAGAGCGTAGGGCTACTTTACCAACAGATATGCGAGTCTTTCGCTTTGAAGTAATTAGGCCGGCATACCAATTTCCAAGATAGATGTTTTGCGCCCTCTTTTTGAGAAGTATGCCCATAGTCTTACTGTAAGTACACACATGAAAGACATTATACCTTCTGTGTTACCAAGGGAACAAGAAAAAAGTCAAGGCCGAGCTTCAGGAAGTTAAAGAAGTGTCGGTTATATTTGATGGGACTGCCCGACCTGGTGAAGCACTTGCTATTGTAGTGCGTTATGTCCAGGAGGATTTCAAGGCTTGAGATTCTTGCAAAGCCAATGAAGGGGGTTGAACTTGTCCAAAGACTGCTGTCCAATATTGCTTTTAAAATCTGTTGGATATCTTTGGGAATCCTCAAGACCTTCAAGATCTCCGCTTTGAGCTTGCCTCTATTGTTGATGCTGGTATTCATTTTGTTAAGTCAACATATAGCCTTGAAGGTGACGGCCCCATGATGTTTTCATGCTATGAAGATCTTTCAGTTGTTGCTCAAGCAGTTGGGGTAGGCCACTACCCTTGCACCTTGACTATTGCCAGAGAAATTGCCAATGGCGATGCTGCCCTCCAAGCTAGATTGATTGATCAGGCTAAAGCATGTATCCAGCCAGGTCTGAACTTTTTTAAAGAGAAGTTCAGCGTCCATTTCCGCAATATAGTGGGTACATTCAAGGTAACACACCTTTGTTGCACAGTTCACGTTCAACTCTTAATGCGTAATGCTGCAGCGCTCCAAGAATTCAAGAATTTTCCTTTTGTGGATGATAACACCATTGCTAACCTGGCAGCAGAACCTCTGGCGTATCTTGCTGCTGCCGATGGCATTGTGGACTTTAGTGAGAAGAAGAAATTTGCAGCCTCTTATTTGTCATAGTTTTTGTTTGAAAATGAAAACGAAATTTTCATTGCTACTGCTTGGACTTCTTAAGGAGCCTCAGTCAGCCTCTTATTTGTTATAGTGTTTTTTTTTTCCAACAATAGTAGCAGCTATTATTGTATATCGTATGAGTTTCATACCTCAAACTCCCAATTCAACTGAAAATGTTGTTAAGACATTTCTAGCTCAGCGAATGGAAATGGATGTATTTTTTGACTCACTATGTTGCTAAGCCAACAAAATGGTGGCCTAGTGAATCTCTTTTTAATACAAGACAAGAGGCCGAACGTAGTCGAAGGCAACCCGAAGTCTCCTTTTTCTTAGCTTCTACAGTAACTCAAGGCACCTGCCGTGACTCACTGCAGGGATGGGTGCCACTCCAATCCTGTTACATGCTTAACGCATACATGTTTTTAATAAAACCATATTGATTCAGTGTAATTATGTCATATGGTGTTTAGAAAAAATTGCAGGATCTTTTGAAGCTGCTGAGTTTAGAAGCTTGCTTCTCTGTCATTTTTCAATAAATCAGGCAACAAGAGTGTGAATAAATATCTTTTTTGAGCAACTTTTTATATTCTGGGAGAAACTTTTGAGCAACTTTTAAGGGTATTTTTGGGCAACTTGTTAAGAATTTTTGATCATCCTAATTTCTGTAGACCAAGTTCTATCGCATCTTCCACATCTTCCATCACGAATCCCGATGATGCTTGAACAACACATGCAGTCAGGGCAAAAACAATATGGCGTCCTAAAGCTTCTCACAATTTGAACCATTAATATTCTCAGAATTGTTGCCGTCACCGGTGAAATTTTGGCGCCAAACAGATGGCAAAAGTCCTTTAAATTGACCCAACCAGTCGTCACTAAGAGGGGAGAAAAAAATTAAGAGTTCTTTGAGAAAGTCTAAACTGACATTAACAAAAGCGTCCAGATTACAAACGTCGTCAAGTGAATGTTCTGGCAATCATTATACGGCGGAATTACCAAAATTTATGTGCTCGTTTGGCTTATCCTGTATATGATTTTTTTTTTTTCATATTTGGTATGGGGGATAAAAATTCCTGGAAAATGCGCCGAGTCCTTGAGAATTGAATAATTGAAACTGTAGGTCGAAACCCTTCCAGCCTTCTTTTTGGAAAGTCAGCTATCGCTTATTCCAGCAATATCCATCACATGAATCATGTCTTCGAGAACGTTCAGTGATATAATTTAAAAGCACAAATATAATAATTTTTAAAAATACAACCACATAATTTTAACACTTGCGCTGTCAATTAGACAGTTTTGACAAAGATAATGATTATGATTAACTGGAGCTTCAGGCCGTCCACAATTAGTGCACGTTTAAGTCAATGAGTGAAGCAATGGGTCACTAAGTTCGACTTTTTTTTGTCAAACTATAAACACAGGCGGACCACCCTCTGTTGGTGTTGTTATGAATCTGTAGAAGGATAAATACATTACGGCGGTTGCGATTTCCTCGGTACTAAAGTTTGAAAGCAAATAATTCAATGAAAGATCAAAAAAAGTGTCAACTGAATCCTGTGCCGGGATCCTGTGTTATATTTTAGTCGTTCCGAGCTGTTTGAGGCGTCATTTTCCGAGGTCTTTTCTCTCGACCGACGGTTAGAAAGTCAAGAAAATTGGAAAGGTAGGTAGCACCCAGCGGCCGGCTTGTGACCTCGTCATGTTCAAGCTGGAACTGACGCCAAACCAGGGAAATTCTCACCTTAAAAACACCAGCATCCAATTAATTAGGGATGTCCCCATAACGTCGCCGAATGTGAGCGCCATCTTTCGAAAATTCACCCGAGAAAGGCGATCCTGAAATTCATAACAAAGCTTTCTCAACATGATCGGTACAAGAGACCAGACCAAAGGAATTCGAAGCATTTGAGTCTAGTCGAAATTGTCAATCAGTGCAACGCGACTGTTGGCAGTTCCCAGCCCCTCCTGGCAATTCCCAGTTCCCAGGCAGTTCTCCTGGCAGTTCCCAGTTTGGTATGGATTTCAGGTTGGCCTTTCTCGGGTGAATTTTCGAAAGATAACGCTCACATTCGGCGAAGGTATGGGGACATCCCTAATCGATTGGATGCTGGTGTTTTTAAGGTGAGAATTTCACTGGTTTGGCGTCAGTCGAGAAGAGATCTCGCAAAATGACGCTTCAAACAGCTCGGAACGACCAAAACAACATAACACAGGACTCAGTTGAATGATTAGCTTTCAAACTTTATTGTTAAACATATCGCAACCGCCGAAATGTATTTATCCTTCTACAAATCGATAACAACAACAACACCAACAGAGGGTGGTTCGCCTATGCTATAAACATCAAGAACCAACTTGAGAATCTTAAATCGTTTTTCTTTCAGATAAGCAATTGTATTGGAAGTGATGGTAAGTAGCCTTGTCAAATTTTATTTCATTGCTTAATTAACGTGTACGTGCGCTGAATTGCGAGTTGTTTCAAACGATGCTCATTGGCCATTGCGAGGCATCTGTTCTCATAGGGACCAGCAGAGATGGCTTTTGCAAGTTGAATTCTTCCCTCTGCTATGTCTCGAAAACGTTCGCCGCCTCCACAACTAGTGAGTCAGGAACAAAATCTCAAGTGATATCATTTATGATCCCGGATGCACTCTCTTAACATAACTTAAGTCGTTGAGAAACCAGTCAATTAAAGGCAAGTTTGTTTGCAAAGTTAGTGAGACGAAAGTAAGACCAGAATAGCATTGCGTGACTAGCGTTACTTTCTAGAGGCTTCGAAAGAGTTCGTAGTTTGTTTATTTTTAGGTTCGTGCGTAAGCGTTTCTAAATCGGTGTGTTCTGTAATCTTTCTATAATTATAATTAGATTGATTACTATTTTAGAACGTTCTGGAAGCTTATTGTGAGAGTATATAAGTAGACGAGTCCAAGCGGAGATTTTTAACTAGTTTTTCACAAGCGAAGAGAGTTGGCGTTAGCCGTGTTTAGTCAAGTGTGACAGAAGCAGTGTTTATTCAAGTTGGCGGAGGCCGTGTAAGTTTATCGAGTACGTGTTGTTTAGAGTTTTACTTCGTGGAAACTACGTTCATTTTGGAATAAATCTTCTTGTTCTTGTTCCGACAACCCTGCGTTCAGTTTAGTTTGCAAAC
>NC_090896.1:31519120-31529120 GCF_036669925.1 Montipora capricornis
CTCAGAAAGATATAATCTTCAGGGGAGAATGATTTGTATAGATTTCAAAAAAGCCTTCGATACTGTCAGTAGAGATTTTCTATTTCGCGCTCTAACCTCTTTTGGTTTTGGTCCATCATTTTTGCAATGGATTCATACATTTTACAACAATATCTCAAGTTGTGTCATAAACAATGGTTTTTCTACTCAGCCCTTTGCAGTTGAAAGGGGAGTGAGACAAGGAGACCCCCTCTCTGCTTATCTGTTCATCATAGTGCTAGAAATTCTTTGTATTAGTGTACGCAGTAATAAAGATATTTGTGGTATTAAGGTAGACAATGAAGAGCTCAGATTAAGCCTTTTCGCAGATGACCTAACTGGTTTTTTGAAAGATAATCTTTCGCTTGTTAACTTTCTTAAGCTTATAGAAGATTACGGAATTTGTTCAGGCCTAAAGATCAACCACGATAAATCAGAAATAATGCCATCAGGCAACTGCTCTTCTACTCTACAACAAGACAACTCCGTTTCATGCAACTTAAAAATTAAAAAAGTTGTTATAATTCTGGGAGTGCACTTCACCTATGACCTTCGAGCGAAACAAAAATTAAATGTTGATGATCTAATTAGTTCCATTCAACAAAAACTACGAATTTGGAGGTGGAGAGACTTGACTATTATAGGAAGAATTCAAATTAATTGTCAAAACCTTTATTATTCCTATTTTCCTATACCGCGCAAGTTTGATATCAGTAAATAGGGAATTTGTGAAAGATGTAAACAAAATTATCTTTGATTTTATCTGGAAGGGGAAGGACAAAATCAAACGCGCTGCTCTTATTAGTGATATTGAAGATGGGGGACTTAAAGCCCCACATCTAGATTCTATAATAGAGACTCAGAGAATCCTTTGTTGCAAAAAATTGGCAAGTGATCAACCAAGCAATTGGAAAAAAATCCTACTGCACTATCTTGAACCTGTAGGGGGGAAACTTATCTTATGTTGCGATTTTGACTTGAAGAAACTGCCTGTGAAGCTTCCAGCATTTTATGAAGAATGCTTTAAAAGTTTCGCAAAATGTTCCGCAGCAAACCACACGAGTGTACAGGATAAAAAAGAGAAGATCTTTCAAAAGCTATTGTGTGGAATAATAAATTCATTTGTATCGGCGGCAAATCTGTTTATTTTAGAAATCTTGCAGAAAAGGGAATTCTTCGAATGCGGGATCTAATCTCCGACAATAATGAATTCATTGTTAAAAGTAATCACAGGTTGAGAGAATTAAATATCTCGCCATTAGATATATTTAGACTTATCTCTGTAATCGATACCTTACCAGTTGAATGGCGTAAATCATTAAACACGTTTGCTTCTACAGCTGACGAGCCTTTCAATTTGCACGATGAAATTAAATTAAGTTTTAACAACAAAAATGTTTTAATCGAAACAGTCGTTTCAAAGACCGTATATAAAGAACTTCGAAATAGAATCATCATCCCACCGACTGCCCAACTGAATTTTAATACCCATTTTGTTAATGATGTTTTAGAATGGAAAGAGATTTACAGCTTGCCATTTCGTACTTCCTTGGACACAAAATCGCGTGAATTCCAATACAAATTACTTAACAGGTGTCTTGTCACAAATTCATTTTTAAACAAAATTGGTATTATTCCATCTCCGGCGTGTTCCCTTTGTGGTGAAATGAACGAATCCCTGGAGCATTTTTTCATTTGTTGTCGTTATACTAAGGATTTCTGGGCTGAGGTTATAAAATGGTTTGATAATCAAGGGGTAAAGATAGAACACCTTTCTGACAAAGATATAATGTTTGGTATTTTAAGATGCGAAGACGAATTATTTATTAATCATACTTTAATAATTGCTAAACAGTATTTATATTCTTGTCGACAGAACAAGTCTCTTCCTTCAATTAAAGTGTTTAACTCGAAAATTAAAATGATTCACCAGCTTGAGACAATGATCGCAAAATCAAATAACAAACTAAAAGCTCACAATATGAAATGGGCCAAGTACAAAAACAACTAGATGTATATAGAATCTCGTGTTGTTGCTGCGCTGTACTAGTCATTATATTTAGAAGCAGAAGGGAGTTAAGAGGAATTGTGGGGTGCGTTTGTAAATATATGATGTATCGTGTCTGTCTGTTAATGTGAATTATGTTTGTTTGTGGAAAAATGTATGTAACTTCAAATCAATAAAAATGAATAAAATATAAAAAAAAATGTTGATCTGTTTAACCAAGTACTCCGGGTATCTCTCTTTCATTTCCCCTCTAAAAAGGTGCATGCTTTGTGGTCTTTTCTGTTGCTTTTTTCCCTCTACTTCCGATCCACGGACACATCATTTCCATAAGTAACATCTCCTTCTTCTTTGTCTACTATACCCACATCCACTGGGTTTGATTTTACAACTGTGTTCTCTGCATACACTGGATCGTCCCTATAAGCTTTCGCTTTGACGTTTTATTATTATTATTTTTTTATTTTTATTTATTTATTTATTTATTTTTGATACCAGTCAATAATAATATGTCTCAGCTAATTACCTTAGCTTTGAAACACACTACTTTCCCTAGCGCATGCGGTAAGAATGGCCCACAGTTGCACACTGCCAATGACGACAGGTATACCTAAATTTTCTTGCCTTGTTCTTGCCTCTTTTGATATGGTTCCTAATGCACCGACCACTATGGGTATCACACTTACTTTTGAAACCTGGTGTATTCGTGTCACCTCAAATTATAACCTTCCATCAGGCGTGCTTTTCGTTTAGACATGGGCGCGAAAAGGTACGCCTGATACAGTAGCTTAACGAGTCGTCTGCCGCTCAACTGTCAAGAGTGATGTTTTCTTTTTTCATTCTTTAAATGTGAGCCAATAAGATTTTCCCGGAAATTACAAAATTACATAAAATTAACTGCAAGACGACGAAAACAATATAGAATTCTAGCTGGAATACCTGCGAACTCAGACTTTGTCAATGCAATCAAAGCTACTCGTATTTCTGCAAATCCTTGTTGACAGTTAACTTGGTGATGTTTTTCTGTTTAAACTATCAAGGAACAAAGAATTTCCAGATGAAATCGCCGAATCCGTCTTTTTATCAGGCACAATCATCAGTACAATAACAAACTTTATTTAAACTCCTATATTTAAGATGCCAATAAAACATGCTAAATATCTAAATGGACTTTGAGAAATTTTAGTTTTCCAACAGCAGCTACTCAAGTATCATTTTGTAAGAAGTGTGTCCGTCAAGCTCGGCTGATTCCCCGATTGTGGCAGCATCAAGTTCTATTCGGCTCTTTTTAAGATTCGCGACATGTTGCTTCCCAATATATCCAAAGGGCTTACTACAACTACAAACGTTTTCGAGTAGGTGGAAGTGTAACGATACTTTTTTTTTTTCTAGAATGTCCGGGACTGTAAATAAGTTAAACACTACTGCCAAATCCCGTAGGAAGAACCATAATAACTTCGTTTAAACAAACCATTCTTCGATGCATTCTCTAGAGCTGCTCTTCCTTTAAAGATTTTTGGGAAAAACACTGAAGTCGATGCAACAGCAGCTGTAAACAGAGCCTAAATACTTGCAATTCTGCAACCAATCGGAGCGAGGCTCCAAAGGCTCTATTGTTTTTCGGCCAATCAGACTAAAGTCTAGATTATGGACTACGGGCAGAGGACTCGTTAGGAAATTGTATCAGGCGTACCTTTTCGTGCCCTCTCTAAAGAAAAGTGCGCCTGATCGCAGGTTACTCAAATGCCAGTTCTTGGTATCTCTCTACTTTTTCATTCTGGGTCTCCACAATGTTCTGGTCTGCAGGTAATGCTATAGCTATAAAGCTCCATTCTTTGTTCTTCTTCTGCAGGAGGGTTATGTCAGGTCTATTGTGTCTTAGCTTCTTGTCAGTGAAGTTGATCATATCTCGTGTGAGTTTCACATCTTCGTTCTCCATGACTAGCGAGGGTTGGTGTTCATGTCAATTGCTAAATGTTTCTAGTCCATATTTCCTTCATACTTCCCAATGTACCCGGCGTGCAATTCTTGTATTCCTTCTGGGCCAGTTTTGAGCATCCACTAGTTATATGTCTGATGGTTTCAGTGCCGTGTCCACACAGTCTACACAGTGGCGTGTCTGATATTTTATCTTTATTGAACTTGATAGCATTTGTTCTTAATGCTTGCTACTGCGTAGCTAGAATCATGCCTTACGTCTCTTTTTAATGAGAGTAAACCAAATAAACTAGAAACGGACTGGACATGAGAAGAAAGCACTGCGGTACACTTAAATACACTTTTCACGAGATCTTGTGAGGAAGAAAGCACTCGTTTACTGATTACGCCGAAGCGCTCGCTTCCGTGATTAGTCCAAAGCACTCTCTTGAAATATTAGCTTTCATTTTGTTGTTCTCATTGTTCGGTTCACTACACTTTTCACGAGATCGTCTTGCCCTTGAACAATTTTCATTCCTCGACTACGGGATTGCGGACTGCGATGGCAGTTCATTATAGCGATATTTCAAAAGTGTAAGCGCTCGTTTCAGTGATTAGGCCTAAGCACTATTGTAAAATTTTAGCTTTCATTTTACGGTTCGAAGAAAGCAGTCGTTTACTGATTACGCCTAAGCGCTCCTTTCAGTGATTAGGCCTAAGCACTCTCTGCTTTGTGCTTTACCTTGTTGGCGATTGTGGCAAAATTGTCATTTTCGCCATATTTGCCAAATTCGCCAACATTTTCTCTTTTTTGCCATTTTGGTTGTTGCGTGCATTTCTGGACATATCTCCGATGGCTTCGCTGGTTCAGTGACATTGCAAGCGCACATGCAACGAGCCGGACGTTCGGCGAACAAGTTCTTGCTGGGGTAGTAATAATTTTTTGGGTTTGTTAAACATACTTCAATGTTGTTTTCACTTACTTATTTTCATAAATAAATAACATATCAGTTATTGCGAATTAATCACAATTTCAATTAGAAAATCAAATTGAAGTTTTAATCCAGGGAAAGGCTCTCGTTCAGATTATCTTTGTCTTCTACACTGATTTGACTGAACAGCTAATAATTTATTGTGGTCGGAGATTGTGTGAAAAGTGTAGTTGACCGAACCGCAAAATGAAAGCTAAACTTTTGCGAGAGTGCTTACTGGGGCCTAATAACTGAAAGGAGCGCTTAGGCTTAATCGGTAAGCGAGTGCTTTCTTCTTCACATAATCTCGTGAAAAGTGTAGTTAACCGAACCGCAAAGTGAAAGCTAAAGAGCGATACCTGGTTTAGTCAAGTTTTCATGTCCATTTTTAATTCGTTTGGGAAAACGGCGGAACGTTTTAGCTCACTTAAGGTGCTTGGATACGGTCGAGGTATAACGCGGTTACATGGTATTCATGGGGATTTGTTTTTGCTTAAATGAGTGCTTAGTATTTAAACTAGTGGATGGTAATCAGCGAAATCAACCAAGTCTAGTGTGCAGTTTAGACGTTCTGGAAGTCACTTAGAGAGCCTGGCTATTCTAGAACTCTAGACATTCTAGAGCCCACAGAGGGTAACATATAACAAATGAGAATTCTAGAACTTAGAACTCTAGAAATCGGAACTCTAGAACTGCGAATTTTGACTTTAATCAGAACTTTAGAAGTTTGCACATACGACCATTTTACCAGAGCGGTTCTAGAATGATATAGAACTTTCTATAGAGCTCCTCAAACTAGAGCAGTTCTAAAATGCTATAGAGCTTTCTAATGTCATAACCTTGACCATTCTATATTTCACATATAATCAATATAGAGCTCTTCTAACTAGAACAGTTCCAGAATGCTATAGAAGTTTCTAATGTCTTATGGAATTAATCACAATTTCAATTAGAAAAACAAATGAAAGTTTTCATCCAGGGAAAGGCTCTCGTTCACGCAAAAAATCTTTGTCTTCGTCACTGAAATGAGTGGATTTGACTGAAAAGCTAATAATTTATTGTTGTCGGAGATTAGATGACAAGAATTTCTGTCGCAGTCGGAAATTCAATGACCTGGATTTGTGAAAATCTTGTTCAGCTTCATACTTTAAAGAACGAGGTATAGTGTGGAGTGCAATGTTTCGTGATGTTGACTCTCGCCTCATGTCTTAAAGAACGACTAATGTTACATGTGTAGCGCGCTTGTATCGCCTCATGGCTTTAAGAACGACGTATATTTCTCGTGTAGCGTGTGCCTGTTTCGCGTCATGGCTGAGAGATATTTTCTGTCACGCGTGAACTGACTTCTGAGAGTCCGATTGACTCTTGCCAGGAAGAGCTGTCTCCATCGGATCCGATCGAGTCTGTTTGCCAACTTTTTCAACCCCTCTCGCTCCTGTTAACCCTCACTTCCGGTACCAATGATCAAGCACCATGCACCCATTTCCGGTTCCGGTCGCGATCGGACTCAATCCACCTGCGAGTGAAGACAACCCGACTCAGGTCGAGTGTATTGGACATGTATGCGGGACATCGGCAAGAATGCCAGTTGTGTCGTCAGCGTATTGCGTGAGCTTGACCTCTTCATTTCCTTGGATATGTATACCCTTAATGTCGTTTGACCGTCTTATACTTTGGGAAAAAAGCCCCATGGTGATAACAAAGAGTATGCCCGAAAGGGGACAACCCTGACGGACACCCTGCTCTAGGTAGAAGAATTTAGAGGCAACGCCATTGTTAACGACGCAACTGGAGACGTCCTGTAAAACACACTGATCCATTGCCGAAGATTTGGTCCGAAATTGAAAGATTCAAGGCATTTTTGGATAAAGTCCCATTCAATTGAGTCAAAGGCTTTTTCGAAATCTAAGAAAACAGCTATACCTGGAATGTTTTTTATTTTAGTGAAGTCCATTGTGTCTGCTATTAGTCTGATACTTTCTCCAATGAACTTCTACCCTTTATATAGCCGGACTGACAAGGATGTATTATGCTTGGCAAGATCTTTTCCAAGCGAAGAGCAATAGTTTTGGTCGCAATTTTGTAGTCAACGTTCAGTAGCGATAACGGTCCTCCAATTTGTTAAATATTCCGTGTTCTTATTCTTTTTGGGGATTAATGAAATAATACCTTGTCTTTGAGAGATTAGCCTGAATTTCAGCCGTCTCCTCCTCTCGCTAAGTCTCGGGAGAGAGACGTCTGAAAGCACTGGGCGATAATGCTGTCCGGTGACGTCACGAGCGAAATGTGGTAATTTATGAAATTTCATACACGACCTTCAGCTCAAAATCAAGTCTAGACAAAACCGTTAAGTTTTGGTGACGTCAATCATCTCCGCCTCTTTATCGACCGAATGCAAAGTTTACAAAAAAAGAAAGTCTTAAACTTTGCAGCGGTCCACTCGTAAAAATTATCATTTTACTTTCAGTATGCTCGATTAGCTTACTAAATACACTGGAATTAAATATTCCTTGAAATTTGTAACTGAAGACGGGCGGATTGTAATTGGGTTTCTCAAGGGCCGTTCGCATGCATGAATGACCCCGAGTCGGAGAGCAAGCAAATCTACAACGCGGCGGACTAAATTATTTCTTTACGTATTCGTGGGGCTACGGACTGAACAAAACTTCTAATGAAACTTATAATTTTCTGGTAATGGGTTATAAGTTTTATAGGTTTAAGTATATGTTCAGCCCGTAACCCCAAGAAAATACGTGCAGAATAATTTGCATATGACTAACTTTCGTTTGGAAAATGGCTGTGCTGCTTTGAAAGTTCAATCGCTACTGACTAGTGGAGCCATATGATGACTATGATATATTAAGGACTTCCCATATCCCGTAGGCAAGTTTACGAATACATCGCTTCCGCTAAGAAATTCTGCAACTGCCTTTTCCTGTTGCAGATAGAGGTTTTGAACTCCAAATGTCGAGCATGCACCAGCAACGGCTTTAACTCTTGTGGCTTTAGCTCGCGGTTTTCTTCTGCCATCTTAAGTGAACGCGCAAAGTTTGGCAATAAAATTATTCAAATTATTCGCGTCGGGCAAATAAATTAACACGGCAAACAATCAGAACCACTACCAGGTTTTCGGGTAGTGAGGTCACCGGACAGCATTATCGCCCAGTGTCTTCAGACGTCTCTCTCCCGAGACTTAGCGAGAGGAATAGACGGCTGAAATTCAGGCTATTGAGAGATAGAAAGTGAACCGTCTTAGACCGTAATTAAAACTGTCTACCATGTTTTTGTTGACAGCCTTCCAAAAATAACGATAAAACTCTGAAGTAAGGCCATCTGTACCTGGTGTTTTGTTGCTTTTCATCGTCCTAAGCGCTCGTTACTTACATAACACCTTCGCAAGTTTTTGCAGTCTCTTCAGATAACTCGTTTTCCGTATTAAAGAATTCGATAAACTCTGAGCCATTCGGATTCGTGTTTTTTGATGTATATATCTGTTTAAAAAAGCGCTCTTCCTCTTCAAGAATTTCTTTTGGGTCGGTTAATTTTGTGTGGTCATTGATTTTTAAGGACGTTACATGTTTTTCCTTTGCTTTGTTTTTTCTAAATTGTAGAAATACTTATTGCTCTGCTCTGCTGCTTACAATATTAATGGCGCCGCGCGTTTTAAAGGACAACAACGAATTGTTAAATTTCCAGAATCCGGGCCCACGAAGGGGTTCGTGTTCAGAGAAAGATATACAGAGGACAACAGCATAATGGTCAGAGTGATCCAGTGTACATTGTATTTTCATAGAGGGGTCCCCACGTGGGACCAAAAGAATGCGGGTTTTTGTAATGCCAGGTATCGAGCAGATTTTGCGTTTTAAGCAAAGCATTCAGTTCAATGGTAGATGCTTTTCTAATGTCAACGGTTTTGCCACCTCTTTTGTCTAAAGTGCTGATTACGCAATTAAAATAGCCCCCCAATACAAGATTTTCATTATCATATTTGCTGAGCAGATTTTTTGAAAGACCCCTCAGGAATATAACCCGTTGGTTTGTATCGTTTGGTGCGTAAACATTGACCAGTATAACCTTTGTGTTATCAAACACAATCTCTGCTACAATATATCTCAGATAATCATCAGAGGTAATTCTTTCAATGCCTACATCTAGTCGTGGTTTAAAAAGAATCAAAAGCTTTATTTTCACTTTTCCCATCCCTTCTCCTCCTGCCATCAATTCTGTCTCTCAGTTTTTCATACTGTTCTCAAGAAAGAGTTTCATGTATGATGGTTTTATCAATAACGAGCTGATCTTTTGTGCCTCTTGATCGCTTTCGTCAGCCTTTTTGCCCTTCAGGTAATTGCCTGTTTGTGTCGATATGATGGTAGATTTCTTCTGAAATGATGCTAGTAAACAGGTTCCACATAACTGGCAGACATGCAGGCAATGGGTTTGTAGTTCGTAATTTTATTTCCTTTGGTCCTATCTTTCATTATGAGGACAGTCTTTCCATTGGTCAATCAAGCAGGAACATTCCCTGAGACAGGGCAGTTGTTTAACATTTGTGACATTTTCTGATGCAGACACTTTATGTTCTTGACCCAGTACCCAAGTGCGCCATCTTTCCACTGTCCAACTAAAATCAACCTGTTTCTCAGACGTCTTACCCACTTCTGTCTCAACAGTCTCTATCCAATCGGCTTCATCATTATGCTCAACATCTTTCTCCCCGATTCCCTTCCAAAACTGTCGAGATGCCTCGGCATCCGGTAGCTCATTGACATCTCTTTCTATGCCTTCCAGGTGTTCAAACAATCTCTTTCGATTGTTTTCGAAGAGTCGGTTTTGATGGTATTGCTCCACTCTGCTGTCGTTTATTCGTCAGCTTTTTGCGATTACTCTTTGTTTCAATTCTTCAGTGATCACTTTATAACCCCTTACTTTGATGCATGTTGTATTGTGCCTGTAATCGAGCTTTTAAGTGTTTATTTTTAATGGTGTAATTCTGCAAAGACTCAAGCGTCCCAATTTCTTATCTCAATTTGTTTTTCCGATTGGTAAGTCGCTTTTTCCACCAAGGCATTGTTTTCGCGCTGCCTCAACT
>NC_090896.1:31536620-31549120 GCF_036669925.1 Montipora capricornis
GGAGCTGGTCATTTGTGGGTTCAAATATTCCCGTGATAAACTAACCAATAACGAAATGATATATGAAATGGTTCATATATTGAACTGCGAATATAATCAAGTGAAGCTATGATTCTCGCAGTTATAAACGCGGGTTTACGGGTTCAAAGCCCCTTGAAGCCCTGAATTTTTCAGGCTTCTCTAAGCAGTTGCATAAATTGCGTTCACAACGGTGAGGATCCGGCATAGCTTACTTGAGTATTTAACTTCTGCAGTTGTAAATTTCGTACTCTCCTACGAGTGGCAACTTTATCATTAATCTTGTCAGTTGCGTATGAGCCTTATATGATAAAGAACTATCAACAGTACAAAGCAACTTGAAATCCGAGTCCTCAACCGACCAAGCCTATGCAGGGGTTGTTTGGAATGGTCTGAAAACAGCTGGTGAAGTGGTTTATTATACCCCACAGGTAGAACCTTGGTTTTTCCTATATTCACGCCTAGATAACTGCACTAAAATCGCTCTGAATTATAAACTGTACAGTATCTTGCTCCGGGTGCAATAAATACTCCGTTGTAATTGCACACATGGCCATTCCTTCTATAATCTTATTTTATTTCTATCTTCTGCAAGCAATGAAGTTTTTTTTACTAAGTGTTTATTGACATTTTTGTGTCACTTTGCGTTCTACTGGACATCTTGTTTACAGTGTTTTCAATTGCCCCGTGGGAATACTGCATACGCCTTTTGAAGATATTTGATCGGGAGTGGCCATCCGTGACACTTATTCGTGAGCGCTGATTGAATGCTCTCGATGGCCCATTCATATGAGTAGTATGTGACAGATGACTAAGCAAAATTATTATTCAAAATGGTGGCCACACGGCATAATTCAAGATGGTGGCTATGGGCCTGAAAGGGGTTCAAGAAGTAGCTGGTCAAACCGGTTTTGGACAAATCAAAGATGGCGGCATTGAGCTTTAGGGTTATAATGAGATGCCGGCCATATATGTATATGTGGGATTTTTAATGTTATGAGTGTTTAATGAGGTTTTATGAGCGATGTGTGTTGTGTGCATCTGTTACGATTCCACCCAACCATCCAGATGGAATCGCAAATGAAGGTAAACGACCAATGGGAAAGGCACGGAGCCAATGAAGTAGAGATGATGTCATGATTGACCAATGAGAAAGCAAAGGCGTCAGTTTACGTTAACTTTTCGACAGTGCAAAACTGATTGTGTTGGTAACTAATTGATAAAGTTGGGAAAGAAGGAAAACAAAAGGGGCTTTGAGAGCATGCTTGAGCAAGCCCGCACAGGACACATCAATCACACCAGACATTTGTCCCACGTGAAAAGCAGTTTATTTCATGAGCTTAAATCAGTAAATTCAAGAACTGGAATAAAACATGACACCAGTATTTTCATCAATTTGTTATTTTCAAGGCAAACTGTGACAGTCTCTTTCTGGAAACGTTTCCTTAATTGTATCATCTACGATAGCGTTCATATACAAATTGATCCGCTCCAGTTATTTATATTCTATTGTCTAAAACTGAACGTGTGTTTGAAAATCACGGACAAGTGTATATCATGCCTCTGCCGCTATAAGTGAAACCTTTAGAGAACAGCAAGCGTAGTTTCGTAAAAATAATAATCTCCTAAATTTATATTCTACCAAATTAAGGCTATAAGTGCAGTTTTGTGAAAGTACTGACCTTCTAAATATTCTGTTACCTTGTTAAGACCAAAATGTAATGTATGCGAATGTGGTAAACATAGTCTTAATCCTAAACGTTTGTCTGCTAAATTCACTGAAGGTCAACATTTGAATCAACTCGTTTTACCGGTACAACGGTCCATTTTGTCTTTTCCAGGGTTTTTTTTTTATTAGTGTATTTCTATCTATGGGATTAACACTTATCCGTTATAAGAGGTGTTTGGAGTAATTAATTAACAGAGAACGCTTATCACACGGTGATAGTTTCGTGAAAGTGTTATCTTTAAACAAACGAACGACAAAATACATAGTTAGATAATGGTTTGACACTGACTATTTTTTTATGTTTCGTTCAAGACGTTTCAGCTGGTGCTTAACCTTCATCAGTTGAAATATAACGTTAGTACGCGTGATTCAAATAGCACGTCGAGCGTGCGCTGAGGAGCGCGTACTAACGTTATATTTCAAGTGATGAAAGCTTAAGCACCAGCCTAAACGTCTTGAACGAAGCATCAAAAAATTGTCAGAGTCAAACCATTATCTTACTATGTTAGCTCCTGACTACCACTACTCTATTTTCAGAAACTACATAATCGGGGCATAATCCAAAAAAAATTGTTTTGAAACAATGTATGAAAAAAGCATTCTCGATAGAAGTGAACATTGCCTTTGCGAGTAAGAAGAGCGAAATGTAAATAATGTTTAAAAGAGAGTAAATTGTGTTACTGTGAAAAAGATTAATCCTACAGCTGGCGTGATAAAATGGTACCTTTTCCGGTAGTAGCCAAAACGCGGGGCCGGGGTCGGGGTGTTTTTTCTTTCCAAATTGTTTTGTTAAAAAAAAAAATTGTCGTTATTCTCCTGTACTGTTATTTTCGAATGTTCGGCATCTTCCCTTCATTTATGGTGGAAAAAAAATAAGAATTAATATACGGAAGCTACGAAATGGACATTTTTGTTTGTTTTTCGAAATTAAGAGAATTTCCGAATGAAATTGGAGTTTTTGCGGGGAATATACGCTAACTTCTAGAGACACTGAAGACTCGCTGAGCTATACATTTTAATGTTTATTTCGTAAAATCATTCTGCGCAATACAATTAAAACGAAACAAAACGTAGCCACAGTTCCACGATGGTCGTCACGCAATGGTCTCATTTGCTTGTTTTCGCAAAATTGTTCTCAATGTTATAGTGTTTTCTATCGTAAAACGTAATTCGATCCCTTGACGTACGAATAGAATTGGCTGACAATTTCCTGTGCGACCCTGACTTTATTTACTACAAACCGTTCGTAGTAAAGTCAGACAACAACATTGACAACAACACGAACAAACAAGCAAATGAGAACGTTGCGTGACTGCGTGACGATCGATATTTTTCTTTGTTTTTAAAGTAAGGAGCTCGGCGAGTCTTCGGTGTCTCTGGCAGTTGGCGTACATTCCATAAACTCCAATTTCAGCAATTTCGGAGATTCTCTTAATTTCAAAAAACAAAACCCGATTTTTAGAAAGAAAAAGGTAGGTGCTCGCAAAAAGCAACTTCGATTTTAAAATTAACACAAAACAATAAAGTCTGATTTAGAAAAAAAGTAAGATGTACCTGGAAACCTTTCATAGCTTCCGTAGGTTCCTTAATATTTTGACTAATTTCCACCATAAATGAAGGACAGATGCCGGTCATTCAATAATATTAGTACAGGAGAATAGCGACAAAAATTGAACAAATTGGGGAAAAAAGACACCCCGGCCCCGCGTTTTGGCTACTAAAAATGCATTTTTCCTCCAGCGGTGAGGCAAGGCGCGTCATGATTTGTTGTTTTGTGAACTCATATTGTGTAAACTGTTTTAGGAGTTAATATCAGTATGCGCAATCTAGTACACAAGAGTTTTTCAAGACATTGTCCAAGTTTTACAATATTTTCCAGCCTGAATATTTTGACTTTGTGAACAGTCCCGTCAGTACATTCCGAGAGGGATTAGTTACTGAGGCGCTTTTGCTCCGAGCAACTCTGAACAACTCCGAGCAGCTCCGAGCAAATACGAATAGGTCCCTGTAAGGGCAGCAACTTGTAACGACAGAGTTGCTCCGAGCAACTCCGAGCAAATATGAATAGTTCCCTGGCAACTGGCAACGCCGGAGTTGGTCCAGACCCATCACCCTAATAATTGCAAAGCAACAGCCCGTTGACTTTGGAGAGGAGGGTATATTTGCCGTAACCGCTTATTAATAGCCTCTCAACAACAAATACGTAAATGAAATTTCTGTATTCTGTACTTATTTTTAACACTTTCATTGTAATTTTCCTCGTCCAATACCCATTGTCTTCTCATCATTGTATTTTCTATTACCTCACATTCACGTTGTTATTTAATCAGTACTCATGCATTTTATTAGCCATCTGTATATAACACCGACTAGCGGTTCAATTGTATTCACAACTGACGATGGATGTCGATCATCCGAAACATGTTTTGCAAATTTAAAATTGTGTGTTTCTATTTGAAAGATTTTTATCATATACCGTTAAACCAATCAACAATTAAATTGTTGTGGTTTAAGCATAGGTTATGTCCGTTCAAAAAAAATCCGTCAGATAGGCGTTGGGCAGTGTGAAAAGCCGTTTGAAAGGCTGATGGTACTTGGGTAAATTGCTTGAACAATCTCCCACTCTGCTAGTATGGGTGATATCGAAATGGCGCTACGGTCTGCTTCTTCTTTGGTTGGTAAGCCACCATGTGTGGTTCAAAGCCTGGGTATCGAGGTTGTTGAGGTGGAGGATTCAGTTTCTTTAGGGTGAAGTCTAGAATCGTTTTGTCCCAGGGAGCGTCCACCCATTGGAAGTAGGAACAATTGCTTCTCCGACAGCTGAAAAACATTCTTCCTTTCGCTCTGTTTCAAAGTGCAAGGCTTGGTACAGTAACAAACCATCGTTGGCCATTTGGAGTGCTCTTTACCGATTTTTATTACAAGGTGCTCGTGCCGTTGTTGGTCCACCGCTTGGAAGTAATTTAGTACTTCTTTGTGACTCGCCATAAAGGCGCACGAGTACTCAGGGAATTTCACATATTTAAATCCATTGTCTGACATCCTATGCTCCAACAAACAACCGTGAAAAGGGCATGTCGCATCAACTTCCACCGGCAAGTCATCAGGGATCTGCCCCATGAGCTTATCGATGGTGGCGGGTTCATTTGGCTGCCACAACTCCCCCTCTTGTTAGGTCTGATCCGTGACTTGCACAGTTGGTGGGATTTCTTTCTTCTCCCCCTCTTTCAAATCTTCTGTGGGGGGCAAAACTTCAATTGCCATAGTATCAAAGGTTTCACACAGTGATTCCACTTAAGTTATCAACACTTGTTTGGTTTCTTCTTGTTGGTTGGAGGTTTTGAAGGCCGAGTGGGTTTTCGAGTAGATGCAGATTGGTAAAGAGCCTCAGACATGACGTTATCTTATGAAACTCAACGAGTATGAATTGCACGTTTTATAATTAAATGTCTACTTTCCTTCAAGGCACGGTGGACCGATCAAGTCATTGGGAACCAATCACCGAATAGTATTTTTGTGTTTTGATTGGTTGTCGATGATGCAAATGAGCTGTATCTTGTTATTTCCACAACAGGTTTTACCGTGCTCAGACACGTTCTGATAGCCGTCTTGATTTGACTTTGTAGTTAAATGGCGTAAGTGGCTTCTCATTGGCCGGTCATGATATCACCTCTACCTCATTCTTGTTGGTTGGAGGTTTTGAAGGCCGAGTGGGTTTTCGAGTAGATGCAAAATGATGAAGAGCCTCAGACATGATGTTATCTTATGAAACTCAACGAGTAAGAATTGCACGTTTTATAATTAAATGTCTACTTTCCTTCAAGGCACGGTGTACCGATAAAGTCATTGGGAACTAATCACCGAATAGTATTTTTGTGTTTTGATTGGTTGTCGATGATGCAAATGAGCTGTATCTTGTTATTTCCACAACAGGTTTCACCGTGCTCAAACACGTTTTGATAGCCCTCTTGATTTGACTTTGTAGTTAAATGACGTCAGTGGCTTCTCATTGGCCGGTCATGATATCACCTCTACCTCATTGGCTCCGGGGCCATTCATTGTTCTTTTCGCTATATATTTACGATACACGGCAACGGGATAGTTGGGTGGACACCACCACAGAGGACAACAGAAGGACTCTCCTATTTTCTCAATTATGATTAGTCTGCGTTTTGCAGTCTGCAGAGGAGGAGGTAGGTTCGTTAGGTATATTAATAGCTTGGATGCGATTTACTGTGCTGTTCTAGCAAAGGGTTAAAACTATTTATGACTGAAGTCTTCAAAAGCACCTCATGTTCTTTGCGTACTTGTTCTGACATCTTATGAAGTGAACAAATTCGAACTTGAGTAGCGTCGAGCACGTCAGCACTCACGACAGATTTTTAATCTTCTCTCCAAACAACCACACCGTTCATGCCAATTAAATACCGAGAATGTTGGTAGACACTTTCCTTGCCTATGGACTTAGAATATTGATGAAATAATCAAAACAAAGTGAAGTTATATTTTATATGACTTCCTCGTAACCGTCGTCGTTGTACTCGCGTAAGTTCCATTTTCAGCATCAGCGGTAGACTTATATAACAATCTTTCAATCGATGAGACCACATTTAAAAGACAACCGACAGTATTCAAATAACTACCGACGGCATTCAAGAATCCAAGTGCTAAAAACGCGTGTAAATAAAAATGTCGGCAATCTTGGTCAAAGAAAAATACAGAAAATACTTAAGATAAAAAACGTTTTTTTTTTCAAAACCATACAATACTACCCACTACCTTACGCCTCTTACAATACTTTACAATGCTTAACTTACAGTGCGTTTTGTCAACTTCTGGCGATACTTTACATGACCAACCCACACAATGCAACTTTTAATTACTACTACAAAGTGATACATTACGTAAATTACTAATTGTGGCTGTAGAAGAGCCCTTGGAGCATACAACCAAGATGTTGCTTAGCAAACTCGAATAGATCGTTTATTGGAGACTACAGCTTGCTACCTTCATTTACGCAAAAAAGGCTAAAAAGGCTCCCATTTTTTGGAAGATTGTGGATCTTTCTTCTCCGTTTGGCAGTTAAACGTTAGTAATCGAATAATGTAAACCAGATTATTTTCTTGATAGAATGAGTGAAGTCCTAGGAAGGACAAAGTTTTTTCCGAACTCAAGTGATAAACAAAACGAAAAAAAAACTGGTACAAGCATATTATCGACTCGATATTAATAATTTCGGTAATAAAAAGATAGAAAATAGTGACGATGGATTATTTTGTATTAGCTAATTATGTGGACGACATATGAATATTTTCTTAATGTAATGAGTACAGTACTTCCTAAGAGGGACTGTTGTTGGTGAATGACGTTTCGAGAACCAGATCAGAAATTATCTTCAGAGTCGAGTGTATAATTGACAAAAAATTACTAGGGTTGTCTGTTCCAGTTAATGTCATACTGTAGAATCATTTTCGTGCAACTTCTGTCTCAACATGTAATTATGAGACAAAAGTGAAACAACATACCTCTCTTCCATGACACAGTCGTTAATTGTATAAAAGATGATAAATAAACTTGATCACGATGGAATTTGTAATTTGAATTCTTTTGGTTCGAAGTCAAGTTGTCAGTGACGCAAACTGATACAGTCCGTCAAACGAACAGTACGGATTTTACAGACTGTCAAAGGATGATAAGTCGGTCCGTATACTGTCTGTTAATTATATGCACATATTTGTTAGAGTGGGCCTGTGAGAGTTTGACGATCCGCACGGACTGTACAGCCAGTCAAAGGATATGTCGGTCCATATACAGTCCGGATCCGTTGATTATTATATGTATATCCGCTGTGTTTGACGGGGTCTGTGAGCGTTTGACGATCCGTACAGACTGTAGACACCAGCTAAAATAATAACTGGGTCCAACACTTACTGAGAAAGGAGTAAACGGAGTAAGCTTATGTCCTTGAAAGCGTATGGGAATAAGTCATATTGCAGCAAAAGGAAACCAGCGTAAGTAGGGACTACTAAAACAAACGGAGTAAACATGTATGTGATTCGTAAAGCGCTTCATGCACGAGTTACACTTTGTTGAAAATGAAGTGAGCAACAAACTGTTAAGGCAGAACGAATATACTAAACAGTTACGTATGCCTCGTTCTTAACGCGAAAGGTGACCGAGGCAGGCATTACCTTCCTCAACGCTTTGCACAAGTTTCAAACAAAGTTTTCAAACATTGCTCCTTATCATTAGCATGATCTCTTTTGCAATTTGTACAACGTTTTCTGTTGTCAGCAGCGAGTGACAATATTCCGTTGTCCACACGAGATCACTGAGAAGAAACAACTGGTGCCAGAGTGGTAAGTCCGTAAGTGGTGAAGGTTAATCGCCAATTTTGACAGCCGTCGCGTGAGCAAATTGACCCCGAACGAGAGAAATTTTGTGGCAAACTTGAGAGACAAGTTGAGATAAAAATTGCTTACTGTATTGTTGGCTTTGCACTGGTTAAGGGAGTTGTTACTGAAGAAAGCCCTTTCACTACGGAGAAACCTGGTTGAAATCGTTGTTACATTAATAACTCAGTTTCGACTTAGACTGAGGAGTAGGCTGCGTTTCGTCGCATTCTGCAAACGTAGGTACAATTTTCCGGCACTAATCATGATTATTGAGCCTCAAGGATCTAGTGATTAGTTTAGCTTCGAGTGCGACAGAGAACAAGAGATTTTGCAAAAACTGTCTTTTTAGGGCAAATAACTTTGTTTCACAACAAAGCTGCATGCTTGATTACTGGAAGGAAAATGCTTAGAACACGAAGAAACTGATTGTATTTCGAAATGTTTTCCGTTTGCGTGCACTTAAAATTTCAGATCCAGAAATATTTCGGTTGCAAACGCACTGGACGAAATTCAGTCGGGTCTTGAAAAACCGTTTCCTCTTTAGCGGACACTGAAAATGATTTATTTTGAAATACAATTAGCTTCTTGTAAGGTGATCAGCGTTGTTGGGTTGATGGACGTTAGATGACTCGTCAAGGTGGTATTGGGCTCCCATGGCGGCTTGCCACGCTTTTTATAAGCTGGCCAATCTTACCATTTTTTGCTGTCTTCCTAATATATTTTATCGAAACCCAAGTCCATCAGGGCCATGATAAATATTTAATCTACGCATTTTGTGGCCAAAATACCATCTGCCGGAGGGCTAAATACCGTTGTCATCCTGTGAAATATCCTGTTGTTCAGTTGAAGAAGCATGGCAAAACAACAATCGCTGTACCAGCAGCAGACCAGGCGTTCGGCCTCGACATTTGTATCTTGGTTTGTGGTGATGTCCATCCATTACCTGGTCCCACTATCCAGGCGGCTGAGAAAGGAAGGAGAGTTTGCTATACCGCGGGGCAGCTAAAGCGCTTGCGGAAGTATTGTATCCGACCTATTTCCCTAACACCTACTCTATCTAAAGTCCTGGAAGACTTTGTGATCACCTGGATGGTCGAGGATTTTGGTGAGTATATTGATGCTGGCCAATTTTGTAGCCTCAAAGGATCTTCCACCACTTATTGCCAACTCAATCTAATACACAATTGGCTCTCTGAGCTAGAAAATACTGGCTGCGATCTAAAGGCTTGTTTCTGAGATTTTAGCAAGGCCTCTGACAGGATCAACTATACTATAGAGATCACCAAGCTTAAAGAGTGGGGCGTACGTCGCTCTATAATTCCATGGATATAAAGTTTTCTAACAGAGTGGATGCAATGCGTCAAGATCGGTCAGAGTACCTTTCAATGGCTCCCTGTTAACGCTGGGGTCCCTCAAGAGACTAAAATCAGCCCCATATTGTTCGACATCATGATAAACGATCTAAAATGGGCATCCCCACGTTCTTCGTACTGGAAGTATGTCGATGACATGACTATCTTAGAAGTTGTACCGGCGCGTGCGACCTCAATGCTTCAATCTGAGCTTGACGTACTCAAGTCTTGGGCTGACAAAAAACAACATGAAACTCAGTCCTGAGAAATTTAAGGAGCTGACGGTCCATTTTCGCCGCCATATTGAACATTTTCCACCAGCTCTAGTTGTGAATGGCAATGCACTTGAAACCGCCGAAGGCCACAAAGTTCCTGGA
This sequence comes from Montipora capricornis, assembly GCF_036669925.1. Lineage (NCBI taxonomy): Eukaryota > Metazoa > Cnidaria > Anthozoa > Scleractinia > Acroporidae > Montipora > Montipora capricornis. Next base: position 31,546,492 of record NC_090896.1, read on the forward strand.
GTCACTATTCAGAGTAACCTAAAATGTGATTCTCGTGTCAACGAAATGGTAGGCATGGCCTCAAATCGACTGCATATATTACGGGTGCTAAAGCGCAGTGGCGCACCTCCACGCGATCTCCTTCGAGTTCACATTGCACTAATTAGGTCGGTACTGGAGTACTGTTGCCCTGTGTGGCATTCCTCTCTCTCTGTCTAACTCTCAGAAAGAATCGAGAGAGTGCAAAAATGTGCGTTACGCATCATTTTTCCTGCCTCCCTCTATGAAGACGCTTGGATGCTGTCCGGCTGCACGACTCTGTGTGCACGACGTATTGTGTGCGAAAACGTTTGAAATGATCAAGGAGCCCGGATCACGCCTTCACAATCTTATGCCACCGACTCGAGGGGGCGCGCACTGCCGCTCCTTACACTTTAACGATGGACCATCGCTGATGAAATGTAAAACAGAGCGCTTTAAGAAACGTTTCTTCCCCCACGTGCACTTCAAGCTCATGGTCTCTAGCAGGATATTTTCCAAAGTTATTAATTATCTGTAGCAAAGTATTTATCATATCGAAATTGAAGGCTGTAAATTCAGAGTAATTTAAAATTGCAAAATATGTAAATTCACAGTAATTCTAAAATGTAATGCCCAGTTCCCATCAAGTTGACCAGTTGTTATTTTACCAAGTTTATTGTTATGTAATGTAATGACGCAATTCGCTTCATGCGCGACGTTTTATAATAAAATGCTATTAATATTATTGTTATTATTATAATAATATTTTTAAGAAGTGTGGTGGAACTGTAAATGTCTATGAAACGATTTTCCAATTCTTATTTAATTCTGTTCTTCGTTGTAGAAAAATGTCAGAGACAGAAGCTATCCAATATGAAAAGGAAACTTCCGAGGATGCAAGAAAACGCCCCGAGCAACAAATCGTGTGGTCAAACGTTGCTTATATGGGGATGTTGCATCTTATGGCGTTATACGCGATTTATCTACTGCCCTCGGCAAAGCCGCGAACCTGGATCTGGACCTGGCTTTGCTACTTTTTCGGAGGTCTTGGAGTCACTTGTGGATCCCACAGACTCTGGTCGCACCGGTCGTACAAAGCCACGTGGCCTTTCAGATTGTTATTAATGCTATTCAATTCCATGGCAGCACAAAATTCCATCTTTGAATGGGCGAGGGATCACCGCATTCATCACAAGTATTCTGAAACCGATGCAGACCCGCACAATGCTAAGAGAGGATTCTTCTTTTCACATGTTGGTTGGTTATTGATGAAAAAACACCCCGATGTCATAACGAAAGGAAAACAATCTGATCTGAGCGATTTGTACGAGGACAAAATCGTCATGTTCCAGAAAAGGTAATCATTGATCAGAATTATTACGTGGTATGCCTGAGACTAGCCACTTGCTTTTTATCGTTGAAAAAAGCAAAAAAAGCAAATGGACTCACGCTAACACCAGCCCGGTGTGTCAAGTAAAACACTCGCCTGGTATGTTAGCTGCGCCATGCTGATGCTGCTAATTGACCCGGTGAAATGGTTGTGCGCATGCGTGATGCGTTGGCCACACCGGGTTGGTGTTAGCGTGTGTCACCTTGCTTTTTTTGCCCTTTTTATCGTCCTAAATGCTCACCTTGTTTTTCATTGTTTTCCGATTGGCAAGGCCTCTTTGGCTGTTACTACCGTTATTATTGACAGCCTCTTTTAAGGTACTTCCAGAGTCGTTCTTCAATCAGTCCACTCGCTAGTGTAACAACAGAGGAATGATGAAGTTAGATAGCCAACTAAACTGTAAACTCAGCAAAGGAAGTCAAGTGAACGAGTAGTTCGGGGAGGACTGGAAAGGTATGAAGTTGTGTTTGATGAACAATATTTCGGCTGACCAAACCAGCTTCCTTCCAGTTTGAGATGTTAGGATTTTAGTGTTGCAGTTGTTATATAGATGGATGTTGTAAATGGTATGTAGAGGGACGACAGTACAATCCGCACAGATTAAGACATTTCCGAAAGGAACAACTCACAAAAGGTATCTCTTCCGATATCTTTCACCTTTATGCCATGAAAAATGCATGTGATCTGTATTACCAATGACACAGATTTTGTTAATTCCAGATACTACAATCTTCTCAGCAACTTTTTCAACGTGGTATTTCCCGTATTCGTTCCGTGGTACGTTTGGGACGAGAACCTGTTCAACGCATTCATAATTTGTTTCGCATTCCGCTATGTTATTACCCTCAATGGTACCTGGACCATAAATAGCTTGGCTCATCTCTGGGGGTACAAGCCTTATGACAAGACCATAAATCCGACACAGAACTTTATTGTTGTCTTAGCAGCAGGTGGTGAGGGATACCACAACTTCCATCACGCCTTTCCACACGACTATGCAAATAGTGAATTGGGTCTGCGAATAAACGCATCCAAGTGGTTTATTGAGTTAGCCGCAATGCTCGGACTAGCATATGACTTGAAAACTGTATCTAAGGATGTGATATTAAAGCGGAGAATGCGCACTGGAGACATGCAACACTTAGCTAGGAAACAGTAAGAGGGTTATGTTTATAAAGGGACTTTCGCTCTTAGAACAAAGATTAATCACTTTGCCTCTCTTTAGTAAACGCAGTTTTT
>NC_090896.1:31554120-31556620 GCF_036669925.1 Montipora capricornis
TTTGAAACACAATAAAATCGGAAATATTCAATATTTAGTCTCCATATAATAAAAAGAACATTACACGTTGGTTCAAAGATATGAATTTTATGTTCTTGTGGCAAGAACATTATCTCACTCGTTCGCTTCGCTCACTCGTGAGATACTGTCCTTGCCACTCGAAAATAAAATTCATATCTTCTCGCCACCGTGTAATATCCTCTATTTCCTTGCGCCTTTGACCGTAATCCCTTGCATTTCGAAGAAAATGCGTTCTTTTCCCGATTACAGAGCTGCCTCGTTCGTTCGCATCAGGCACATTCACTACGGCAGGAAAAATAGTTCGCCTGAATTTTTCATACATGTTAGCCTTAAGTTTTCTAATGCAACTCAGTCGATTGGCCTTTTTAATTTGATTTTTTATGAATCTCCAGAAATTGACACAAAAACTCTTTATAATTTAAAATCGTTTTACTCTTCAGTATTATTGAAATTTGCCATCGCGAGACACCGTGAAATAATTATCAATTGTTTAACAACGAATGGCTCCCCTCGTTAGGGGAACTAGAACTTTCTTATATATATAGTTCATATGTGGGTTTACCTTATATGTTTTACCAGTGAAGCGAAAACCACAGTGTTATTTCATATTTGGTGTAACTTTTTCCAAGTTTGTGTAAATCTTTCGCGTCAAAAAGTGTTTGTGCCTCTGTGAAAAAGAATCGGAACAGAGGAATGATCCTCACACTTGTCTGGACAGGTTAAGGTGATTCTCTAGAAATAGAACTTGTCATAGATTTTCATAAACTTCGCACACTGTTGTAACATGCCAAGAAGATGATAAAGATGCAATAAAAAAAGAAGGGGGGGGGGGGGGAAGGGGTCACTCTACTCGTTTCCGTGGTACGGACCAAGTGCAGCGAGGTCCGTTCAAAAACGAAGGGGCGCCAATATTCCCTAGTAGGGTCCCAAGCCAGTGAGGTTAGTGAGTTGTTTATTATATTGCATCGTTTCTTTGAGCTTGCTCGTGTTCCATCAGCGAAATTTGAAAGGTAACCTTTTATATCTAAACCTAAATCCCGCCTGCTATATTTACGCTGTTCCCCTTATTTAAAATTTTTTGTTTCGCTCAAGTTGAATTTCCCGGGAAAGAGAAAAAATACAGAAACGGACCGTTTCCATGGTAATGATCCGTACTGTAAGATCCCGATCGAAAAACCTCCAATCAGAGTGCTCCATTTAACCCGAGAATTGCTTGCCGTATAAAAATGTAGATATTTGAAGTACGTGCTATAGTGAAGTGAAGTGAACTGAAGCTGTTAGTCTCTCCCCTCGGAGACTTAATAATGCTTTATGGGGGACTTTAGCCAGACTGCTTATTACGCATTTTACAATTAATTTTAGGAAGTGAAAGATTCCCCCGCCTAGATAAGCTCAGACCACAACCCCTACTCTTATCGAATAGTGAGTGGGTTCTTTAACGTCTAATACTGTTTAGTTTCCAACAAGGGCTATGAGACGAGACCTCCGGTTTACAGTCCTTATCCGAGAAGACTTGAAAGTCTAACCATTTGCAGATATAATTACAAAGGTAGCACTTTCTCCTCTGTTATTTTAAAACCCTGAGTGTTGGTCCGGCCGGAGTCGAACTCACGACCTCCCGCATGGCAGCCCGATGCTCAATGTCTGAAGACACAATTTGCAAGCACCTTGACTTGAAATTACTTATCTTGTTTTTAAGAATTGAAACAGGTGCACCTTTGAAGACACGTGAAAGTTATTTACTACAGAGAGCATATTTCAAAATGAATTGATGAAAAGAATAATTTACAGATCGCAAAATTCGCGGTTGAAAATCAAAGTACAAGCTCCAATTCTTGTTTGGCCGAAAGTTAGAATAAGAACGGGGCAAAACAAATATTAATGAACCGGTGCGATACCATGTAAGACATTTAACGGAGAAAAGTGTTCATTTAAACTCGCGAAACCACAATGATTATGCTGTCTCATTACGACCTGCTGCAGCTCCTGATTTGTGACATTAACACGTACGACTACTAGTTCAGATTCGGGCGTTGAAGGACGGACCAATGGAGAAGTGATGTTAAATGATAAAGAAAATTGTGACTCTCGTTCTTGTGTTTCATCAGGGGTGATTGTGACCATTCCTCGGAAGTTTGAGGTTTTTAAGGAAGGAGGGTAGAGATACTGTGACTGGCTTCCAAACTAAGGCGTTGATGAACCTTTCCTAACGTTAAGTCCGCTTTTTTTTGCCAAAAGTCTGGATCATGTCCCGGGGGAACAAGGAACTGATTATTAATATTTATTCTATAATGTGCAATGATTATGAAAACGTATTCATCGAACAAGCCAAACGCCAGTGTGCTACTGCTTGAAAGGGCGCTAAAAAAGAAAGCAGTTTTCTTTGAAAAACTCTGCCTTGTCGGAAAATGTTTGATGAACCAACCACACTGGCAGTTTAGTCCAGTAGAGCTAGCGAAAAAAGGGGTCGACCTAGAAC
>NC_090896.1:31561620-31571620 GCF_036669925.1 Montipora capricornis
AGACAAATTAATACGTAATAGGAGACGACAACAGGGCCACAATTCCAGTTGCATTTCGTCCCCTTAGGAGCTACAAAACAATTGCTGAGTAACATGCAGTGAAACGCGTTTCAAGTCATTTGAATTTTTTTTATTTGATGGCCTTCATTCAGTAATCGATATCGGTGTCCTCTCTGATGATATTTAAGGACGTTCCCGCTCGAAATGTTGCCACGTACAGATTTTTTTAAAACTTGCCACGCAAAAAGGTAATGATCTACTTTTGTCAAAAAGGCAAACAAAAAAAAAAAAAAATTGGTCATTCACCGTGCTCGTTTTCGAGATAAGGTGCATTTTTAGAAACTAACGTTATTTTAAGACGATCCTTAGAAACTAGACACTCCGTGAGCGTACACTGGGTTGTAACTTTCTGATACTTAAATAAAATTTAGCAATTTAACCGAAGGTTGAGAATTCAATTCGCCCTTTTTGGATAAAAATTTAATTCGTCCTTGTTGAATAATTATGAGATTGGTAATAGCCAACTCGGTACGACACACCTCATTGGCTATTTGCCATCTCGTATCCAATGCTAGCTCATGGAATAATAATAATATTGTTAATTATTCAAGAGTGAACTGTATTTACAGTAGTACTGGGGCACTACAACACCAGACAGAATTCAAATTAAATCATATAGATTGTTTGTTTGTTTGTTATTTATTTGATTGAGCAGGTTGAAGTTTTGGCAGCTATTTAGCTGATGTGGACCTACTATACCCATCCACCCATACACTCACAAAGTACAACCACAACACCGGGAACTTCATCCCCTACTCTTCTCGAATAGTGTGTGGGTTCTTTAACATCCCACAGGGAACTAATGAACATGGAAGATTTTTGTGAGACGGCGCCTATGGTTTATAGTCCTTATCCAAGAGCCAAAAGACTTGAAAGTCTAACCATTTGCGGGTGCAATTACAAAGACAGCACTTTCTCCTCAGTTTTTTTAAGAACCCGAGTATTGGTTCGGCTGAAGTCGAACTCGCATGGCAGCCCGGGTACTCAACCAACTATATTAGCCACTGGTGCACGGGATCAAATCGTAGGTTAGTTTTTTAGGACAGGGGAAAACCACAGTACCCCGGATATACACACTCACGTTGGGTATGCACGGATGTTTTGTTTTGCACAGAGTGGTGTCTCTTTCGTGCAATCAACCTGTGTAGAAAAAAAAAAACAGATGAGAGGAAACTTTCCTCAACAAACGGTACAAACATTACAGGACTTTTCTGGGAAAATTTTCACACCAGGATATAAATGCATTTATTTCATAAAGTTCACTTTGTCACACATAACACAACTTTACCAAAACATATTTTCCCACCTCAAACTGTCCTAAAAATTGGCTAAAGAAAGGCTTTTGTGTCAAGACATCGATATCGTCAAGAACTGAACTTGGTTTGTCAGTACCTTGGCTATTGCTACATGTTCACTTTGAGGAATTTTGCTGTAGTGCTCAGCTAAAAGACTCCAGGTTGGCATGAAATTCTGGCAATGCTCGCACCTGTTGGCATCAAATCACATTATTGCATAAGCTGACACCAGCTAATATGCAAGCTAAATTTAAATCTCAAAGCTCAGAACATTACTTCTTTACCATTTAACAGTTTCAGTACTAATGAACTTCTACAATGACCGCTGTAAGTAGTTATTCATGTTGACCAGTACAACGTAGCTGTCCATTTAGAAGATTCTTTCAACTACCGACGTACGAACTTGCGACCTCCAGGCCAGGCGCCGGCTACCTCTCTTAACTCTTGCAAGCAGGCTTAATATTTTCTCATCTTTTCCCTCCTCGTGGCAATTTTGTTCCACAGTAATTGTGGAAGTATCAGTTTAAAATTGAAGAGCAAAATACGGTTAATTACTACAGTGCAAATGCACAAAAAAAAGTTGTATTATCGCATGTAGCTTATATTTAAGCTTAATAGCTCACCAAGGTCCGTAAAACATAACAAAATGGGAGGAAGAACCAAACACTCTGTCTTCGAAGTCTACATCTGTAAGTGAAAGCACGTTGTCGCTTAGGCTTGGAGAAATAACGGTGGAGAAAAAGAAAATAAGGATTTCCTTTGCAGCCATAATTTCTACAATTCCAGAAGGACACGTTTTATTGCTTTGTTTCGGTAGGAAACCGCAGACCACTCAACACTTAGAGCCAAAGCACAGAGCGACCTGGGGCGACCTGGGGCCAGTTGTTCAAACGTTGGATAGCGCTACCCCCTGGATTATATCTCATCAAAAGTTAGTAAGGGAATTTGTATGATTGCAAGATTGAGACACCTTGTCCCACTTGCTACCCTGCTTAACATCTACCGCTCCTTAATTGAACCCTAAATTTCCTATGGTCTCATTGCCTGGGGCCAAGCTGCTAACCGAAAGTTCATCCTGGATTTGCCAATAGGGGTTTAAGAGCGTCTGGTACTCTGGTTCGGTCTGGCCAGCCTTCACTGCAGTATTGCTTCAGTTTTTGACAGACTTCGTCCTCTTCTTGTTTTTCTTTTATTCGCTCGAGCTGTGTGTTTGAGGCTGGGAGGGAGGCAAATACATGTTGAACGTATAAATCGATCTCCTCTTCAGTACTGGATTGCCCATCCTGCTACTCTACAGGTGCTCATCATAGCGCATCAGCAGTAATCAGGCTCTATACGGGAACGTGGGACTCTGTGAAGTCGAATCTTAACAATCGCATACGGCGGAGTCGTTGGATCTGTGGTGATATTTTCTTCCAAGTTCTTTGAACCAAGGATTGGAACCAGAGGCTTGTGATCGGTTTCTATCAGGAACCGCTTTCCGATAAGGTAATCTGCCAATCTCTCGCAAGCCCAGGTAGTGACGAGGGCCTCTTTTTCAATCTGGGCGTATAGTGTGTGACAATTGCTGGGGCCAAGATTCCATTACCCAAGAGTAAGAATGTCCCATTTAGAGTTAGAAAAGTGTCAATTTTGAAACGAAGTTTTGCGGGAAAATGTACAATAGACCAAATCGACTAACTCAATATTGTACCCAATTCTTTGTGTATTGTATTGGAATTTTAACACAGCATTCACATTTAAATGATATGGAAATTCCTGGAACAAAACGTTTTATTCCCAAAGGGTTTGAATTGGACACAACATTGAGTGACCTGATTCAGTCTTTTGTTTATTTTCCCACAAAGCTTAGTTTAAAAATATGCACTTTTCTAACGCTGATGAGGACCAGGACAATTTGGGTAAATGTAACTCTCGGGTGATGGATTCTTGCTAGGGCCCAGAACCAAACAAATGGGAAGTTCCTTACTTTAAAGTTTTACATGTTGATTTTGTGGTATTTTGTCACAGAGGGACTGGACCAAAGCAAAATAATGCAATGAAACGGGCGATTTCTTAGAACTTCTAAGGCCCGGTTCAGACGCCGTACTTTACATGAGCCGAATCGAATTCGAATTTAGACCGACCCAAATCGGTCAGTGTAAAATGCAGACTGCAGACCCGGTGCTATTAAGGCGCTATTAATTTCGGCGTCTGAATCAGTTCAGGCGGGATTAATTAATTTGGGTCCGGTCATTGTAAAATGCAGACTGCAGACCAGGGGTAAAATGCAGACTGAGGTTATAATGTAATTGTTGAAAAACCCAAACCCTTTAGAAATGCTAACCGTTAAGCCTAATATTGTTTTAGGCCTAATAAGGCCTAAGGTTAGCATTTCTAAGGGGTTTGGGCTTTTTCAACAGTTACATTATAACCTCAGTCTGCATTTTACCCCTGGTCTGCAGTCTGTATTTTACACTGACCGGACCCAAATTAATTAATCCCGGCTGAACTGATTCAGATGCCGAACTTAATAGTGCCGAAATTAATTCACAGAAGCATACTATGTTTGAAGAAACTTGCAAAGTTGTAATAATTTCTGCATTTGATTGGGCTCATGTGAAGTACGGCGTCTGGATCAAAGCCACTTCACGTTTCACAGCCGTAATTCCCGGCTAAGCCAGGCGGGAAAATTGCGAATTAGACCGGTTGTTCTGAATTGATTCACACGCCGTATTTCACTTGAACTTAATTCAATGAACTCGATTCAGATCATGTAAAGTACGGCGTCTGAATCGGGCCTAAGAAAATAAAATGTGGGGAAGTAAAAGTTGTCTGATCTCTTAATTTGTGTGCATTTTAAATAAAAAGACTGCAAATCCCAGAGAGAAGGGACTTTGCATATGCATATGCATATATGCTTATTGAATTTTTTGAATTAAACTCCTAAGGGAGACCAATCTGGGCGTGGCCCAGGCTTTTTTTTACCCCTAAATGAGACCATATTTAAAACACATTAAATAGTCATTTTTAAATTTCTTCTCGTGCAACCCTGAACACGACCTTGACGGCTACATATGGACTACATATGATGGCGTTTTGCCATGAACACCCTAAGTAAGACCAAAATCCGAAATTTACACCCCTAAGCTAGCGAGACGACGAGCATTCCAGGGGCCCGTTTCTCGAAAGTCCCGAAAACTTTTCGGGCCCCAAAAGCCATTTGTGAAATTGCCAACCGCTTGTTTTGGAAAGCCGATCTTTTAACCTGTTTTCAAGGCAACAAAAAGAAAAATAACTGTGAAGTTTGAGGTATTAAATCCTCTCCGTTCTTGAGATACAAAGGGAATTGTGACACCCGAAAACGGCCTGTAAAGTTTCAGGACTTTTGAGAAACGGGCCCCAGGCCTTTAATATGCGAGTCCCTTCTCCGGGCTGCAAACAGTTTGCTTAGGCAAACGTCCCTATTTCTTTTCGCGATTTCGAAAACTTCCAGAAAGTCAAAAGGTACTGTAGGTAATAAAATTGTTCAACGATGAAATGATACATGAAATGGATCATATATGAACTGCGGATATGAAATCAAGCAAAGCTATGATCCTCGCAGTTATGAACGCAATTTCTGCAATTGCGTAAAGAAGCCTGAAAAATTCAGGACTTCACATCCGCAGTTCATATATGATCCATTTCATATATCATTTCATCGTTGATTCATTCCTCACGGGAACTTTGGAACCCACAAATGACCAGCTCCCAACGTCAGTGGCTTCAGAGCTCAGTTGGTTAGAGCGTCGCACCGGTATCGCGAGGTCACGGGTTCAAACCCCGTTGAAGTCATCAATTTTTCAGGCTTCTTTACGCAATTGCAGAAATTGCGTTCATAACTGCGAGGATCATAGCTTTACTTAATAAAATTGTTGCTTGATCTCTTAATTAATTTTCTTTCTACAATCTTTAAATTTTCAATGCAAACCAGTGAGGAGACGACAATCGATATCAATATCTAGACTGCACAGTAAGAAGGAAACGCCTTTCTTCAAACGGGCGGTGTAATGAACTATCATGTCGAAACACCATAGTTTAGATATCTTGTAAATAAAGATATGAAACATATAATTTCGTCGAGAAAAGAACATCCTGACAAAAAAAGAAAAAAGAAAATATGAAATAAAAAACGTTCATAGTATTGGCGTTGGCCAAGAATGATCTCCCATGTGACAAAACTCTCTTGTATGGCTGTCATCGTGTCTCATAATGCACTGAACAGGCCCAGTCCCCACTGCTCTCATGCCTCACAAATATTTCATTTTCAGCTAACTCATATTCATGCAAAGGCCGACTTTTACATATTTCAGCTCTACTACACTACGTTGTGTACGAAATCGGTTTATCATTTTGGAATTAGCTCATGAAACGATTTAGTTTGGACCAGACTTTTAAAGATAAATTCGTTGGAGTGGGGGTTAATATCTAGCATGCTTAAGTAATCTTTTCAGTATTGAAACTGTACAGACACTACTGCTTGATTGGGCAATCACAACCTTCGCCTGCGAACGCAGACGTATTTCCGGCGGTCGTTTCTCTCCGGGGAGAGAAACTACCTCCGGATATACGTCTGCGTTCGCAGGGTAAGTAAAAACCCAGCATGTAATATAAGAACCTAAGGTTTTAAGAACCTGCTGTCAGAAATTTCCCATTTTTATACCCCAAAATATAAGAACCTGTTTAGCCAAGCAAAATTTATCAGGTTCTCAAATGTGAGTTATGGGATATTTTTATAAGCATTTTAAAGTAAGAAGTATAACTTTTGTGACTTTGAGAAATAGAGAATACTTCATGGAAAGTATGCACGTACAGTTTTAATAAGGAAACTGTAGTTCTTTGAGCACTAAGAGGTGCATTTATTTTGTTTGTGTTATTTCATATACTGTAGCACTATGATCAATTATGATGATTCCATCATAAATTGAATGTGACCAGAAAATTAAGGCAAAAGGACTTTTTTTGCATTTTTTACTTATTCCATTTAGTATTTTATTTGTATGCAAATATTTCTGAGAAGATACTTTGTTTATAGGGTATATAATTTTTTAGTTAGTCTTGCACAAGGCTCATGTCTAGACAGTTATAAATAAATGCTGTATCATAAAGGACCAAACCTATTTTTCTGCTTGTACAGGAATGGTTTCTACTGAAAACTTAAGAACCTAATGAAGAACCTACTTTAGCTTAAATTGCCGATAACTACCCCCAAATATAAGAACTTGTTTTGCCAAACTTGGAAAAATGTAGGTTCTTACACGCGGGTTTTTACTGTATCTGGATGTATACTTTCCAGCCACAAACTTAAGTAACTTACATACAACTTAAGCTTACCAGGCAGTATGGTCCGGAGGCAGTGTGGTCCAGTGGTTAGGGCGTTGGGTTTGCACGCGGCTGCTCCGGGTAACCTCTGGTTTGGATTTGCTTCCGGTTGTCCCGGATTCAACTCTACCATGCTTTGTAAATAGCCAACTGGTTGCCTCCCGCCAGTTGGGGTTCTTAATATGTTTCTGTGAAGTTTGCCAATTGTTACTTTCACCTTGTTAACAGTGGAGTACCTGTAAACTAGCTTGATAGCTAAGTGTACTTCCACTATAAAAAAAACATTTACATTTATTTTATTTTACCAATTGTTGCTGTTGCAGTTGTAAAAGTTCTAACTGCATTTGAAGAGCTTTCATTTCCTGCCGAACATAAACAAATAACAAAATTTCTGTCATACTTATGAAACTGACAACAAGAAAATTAATGGCTCAAACCAACCTGACCCGCTGTCTTGATTCGCTCCGTCGATTGCGCGTTTTCTTAGTTTTTTCAGCACAATAGCGGCCTCTACACAGAAGATTTTCGTTTGTTTTTACAAAAGGCGAAACAACGTGTTTTTTGCCGCTAACACGACAGCCAATTTTATAGTGGTACATCACTTGCACGCAAGCTTCTTACACTAAAAAGTCCTTCGCATGGTAGGGAAAAGTTTTGCAACCCCTCATCATTTCCCACCTTTGCAAACGCGGCTACCAGCTAAAAGTTAGAATCTTCCAGAAAAAAAAAAACAAGCGATCGATTCTTTTCCTTTGCTGAGAAAGCCCGATGACTTGTTCTCTTCCTCTCTGGCAGCCATCTTGCTTGCAACGAGATTATGCATGCATCAAATGGATTCCTAACGGACCAATCAGACAAAAGTCTCCATTGCTTTTCGAAATATGATTAGCAATGGCGACTTTTGTCTGATTGGTCCGTTAGGAATCCCATTTGATGCACGCCCAAGGCATGCGCATAACCTCGTTGCAAATAGACTATTTATATCGTATTTGACGACGCGTGTGATCTGAAGAGGAAATCGAAGGGTCCCAAAAAACCATCAAATCATCCAGGACAACGTAAAAAATAGTAGCTGAGTAAACTTTATTTATCTAGCTGTCCATAAAATGAGTTTTCGAAAAGAAACATCGCGATTTGAAGTCTTTATGGAACATTTTCTTCGATTAGTTGACTGTCTCAAAATAACGTGACGTCACGCGCTCTCTCATCCTCAGGGTTGTCAGCCTGTGGTCGTAGGTTTGATTCCTGCCCAGGACTCTGATTTTAAAGTTGTCCTACCCCCGTTGCCCGTTGTCAACGCAACTTGTGTTGTATCAAGTCCTTCCCTCGGGCCCATTACACATTTCCATCATGCTTGTATGTCGGCATTGTTTTTACATTTATTTTGTAGCGGTCACGGTCATCCAGTTGTAACTGACGCTCCCACGCAAACAATCCACCGATATTGCTTATCCATTAATTTATTCAGTGTAACTAGATTCCTTGTTCCTGCTCCACACGTTCCAACGAGGACGTTTCCAGGTAATGAGACACTCCTAATTGATTATTTGTTTGTTGTTTGATTGAACTATACTGCTTTCTGTTCTTTAATTAGTTGTACATTGTGATCACATAATATGTCTCATCAGCCTGCTTTAAATTAAGGAGGCTCGAAATAGTTTCTCCTTTTTTCAATCAAATAAACATATTCTGTCCTTAGATACAGTTAGGGTAATCATATTAAGGCGAAATCTGGCCAGGGTATTAAGTACCCATCTTGCCACGCAGAAAGGTAAGGATCTACTTTTGTCAAAAAGGCAAAAAAAAAAAAAAAAAAAAATTGGGGGTTCACCGTGCTCGTTTTCAAGATAAGGTGCATTTTTTGAAACTTGCGTTATTTTAAGACGATCTTAGAAACTAACGCTCCGTGAGCGTACACTGGGTTGCCTGTGGTACGTGCAGCGTTCCAGGCAATTTTTTCAAGTCGGGGGTCATTAAGACCATTTAAGGAGCACCCAGAAGTCATACCAGTAGAGGCCCTTTGGCTCACACGTTCATACGAAGCTGAGTCTGGGAATCAAACCCGGGCCACCTTGGTGGGAGGCGGGTGCTCTCACCACTGTGAAAGAAGGGTGGGGGTAGGAGAGAGGTAATGGAGAAGATCAGGGAGGGGTAGATGAAGAGATGTCTAGTTCGTTTTTAGTTCCTTTAAAAAACCAAGTCCCCGTTATTTTTTAAACTACACCCCCCAAAACAGAAAAATCATTTTTTAGACAGTTGATAAAAATAAAACCAGTTTAAAATAAAATGAACCTGTTAAGATAAATTTCAAACCAAGAACAAAGTTAAACCACAACATTGGATTCATTTTTTTGGATTCACGATTTGTTTTTGGATTTCGCCAAAAATAACGCAAAATCCGTTTTTGGATTTTCCGAAAAAACCGCACCCCTAATCGGCTAACTGTACTCAATTCAAATCTCCCGGGATTAAGATTCTTTGTGTATTGAATGTATCATTCACATTTAAATGATATGGAAATACTTGAGTTGCCGATTAAATGGGAGCTTACGAAACGACGACGCCGACGCTGACGGCAACGACGACGATAGAAAACAATAGGTTTAGTGAGCAAAAACAATGGCTCTGCACTCTCTGCACGTGCGTTTTACGTTTTAGTTCATTTCTTTGCCGTCATCTCCTAAATACGACGTGAAATGACCAAATTCGAGGTAGTGTTCACGCGTCTTCGTCTGATAAGCATGTGGTCGACTAGAATTTGCATAAAGAGGCTTCCCTATCGTTCGTATCAAATCTTTGTTGATGGCACTACTTACAGACGAGATCGCCGTGATCTGCTTGTCACATAAACAGACCAACCATAGTTCTCCATAATTAAAGTAACACCACAACTTGGCAACGTGACAGCTGAGGTCGATGTTTCTCCAGCGCAGTTACCACAGCCAAGTCACGGTTTCCTCTATATCTTCATGGGTATCTTTCCAAAGGAGCTTGAAAAATGCTGCAATCCTGCATGGCGTGAACAGTTGTGATTTCCTTTCTTATCAAAGGACCAAACTGATTCAAGATACATTGCACATTCTCCATGTCTCCAGGGCGGCGCTGTGCCAGTGTCCTTCCAGTTGCTTTCCCAGTCGGCAAGACGTTTTTTTTAAATTAAGAAAGGGCATGTTACTAATGCCGTATATTAGGAATGGATTATTCAGTAAAGTATAATTTTGTCTAGTCATTGTAGGTGAGATTTTTTTCTCAAATGGCTAAACTAGTTTACCTCAATGGTAGAAATGCTGTCGAGGGGTAGA
>NC_090896.1:31576620-31579120 GCF_036669925.1 Montipora capricornis
GGATACTGTGACTGGCTTCCAAACTAAGGCGTTGATGAACCTTTCCTAACGTTAAGTCCGCTTTATTTGCCAAAAGTCTGGATCATGTCCCGCGGGAACAAGGAACTGATTATTAATATTTATTCTATAATATGCAATGATTATGAAAACGTATTCATCGAACAAGCCAAACGCCAGTTTGCTACTGCTTGAAAGGGCGCTAAAAAAGAAAACAGTTTTCTTTGAAAAACTCTGCCTTGTCGGAAAATGTTTGATGAACCAACCACACTGGCAATTGTGTTGGATAATTCAAAGACAATCACCAACGACCGGCGGTGTCATCAACATCTTGGGGTTTAATAATGGTGGTGCCAAGTGGTCTTGAAGTTGTCTTCATTGTTCTTTAAAGCAGAGAAACATCCAACCATGTGTGATTGTCAACCTGGTTGCAGTTAGCGCCTATTATCCTGATAACTGGAAACTTTCAAAGATCCTAGAAATGGACCTGTTTCGATTTGAATGATTAAATGTCAAGTGCTATAAATAATTACTTCCCCAATTCATTGGAGAAATATAACATTGGGGTTGGAAAGGGAAGAATGAATAATGAATAACAGCTTAATTAAAAAAAAAAACGAGTAAGGAACATTTGGCGTTCGAACATTCGGATAAAGAATTTTGTAGTTTCCGTAAAGAACAACGAATAAGGAAAAATGAATAACGAACAAAATTTCAGTAACGAGTAATGAATAACTCGGGAAAAAATGGAAGGAACAATAAATGACTGAGATCCATTTATCCGCTTCCTTCCCCGAATATAACATGCATTTATGCGTATTTATTCGAGTCATGCAGGTGGGATTTGTCAATCAATAAATTGAATCAAGCTATTTGCATCTTTTAGAAAGTTTAAAACAATTGACTCTGTTGCATTTCAACGAAATGGAAAAGCTTGGGGCACAGGCAAAAAATCAATTGTGGGATTCCAGAATTCATGTTTCATAAACAGAGATCCATTTGCCACAGGACTGGTGCAAACCTTAGACAGCGCTTAGCAACTCCTCTGTCCGTTCTTTTTCCGAGGGAATTTACGAAGATATCGAAGGGAAATTGCATTGTCACAAGAATATTATACGTGTGATACAATGAAAGGCTCCAGTTTTGCCATCTCGTGCATATGGTTCGCAATATCCTTTTTGATCGCCGCTTTCTTCCTTTCTGCGGATTCGGCCATAAACAGAGGTCCGACAGAACGATCTGCCCAATTTCAAGCTTTTGAAGGTAAATTAACAACATAGACAGTAGTTTTAAGTTTAAGCTCAGGTTATCCGGTCAGATTCATCGGAAAAAAGTAGTAGACAAATTGATACGTAATAGGAGACGACAACAGGGCCACAATTCCAGTTGCATTTCGTCCCCTTAGGAGCTACAAAACAATTGCTGAGTAACATGCAATGAAACGCGTTTCAATTCATTTGATTTTTTTTATTTGGTGGCCTTTATTCAGTAATCGATATCGGTGTCCTCTCCGATGATATTTAAGGACGTTCCTGTTTCTAGGCTGACATGTTGATCATTTTCAAGTTCCCCAACAACTTCTTTTCACCGCAAGGTTAAGAGTGCACCCTGAGCATCTGACAGCTTTGTAATGCAATTGTTCACTGAAAGTAATCCCTGGGGTCCGGCTTTGTTAGTATCTAGATGGGTGACCTAAAAATTATACCCCTTCGTATAACAGAAGCATTGGACCGAAAATTAAATTTTAACGCTAACAAATGCGAACGAAGCAAGGTACAGAATTTGTTAGCTTGCTTTATGCAAAACAAATATTGATGCAAAAGTAAATAAATATTAATACACAGTTTTTAGGAAGAGCAGAAGGAAGTTTCCAGAACGGTCGATCGAGAATAAAATATTTTGCCATCAGCAATAAAATTTACGACATGAAAACAACATTAATTTTGAACCGCGAATATAAAAAAGTTACGATCAGCGACAAACATTTTGGGAGAGTTTTGCTATGTTCAATTTTGTTATTTTACTTTTGGCTGCACAAATAAATCGCAAAATCGAAAGTGACATCGAATTCAGCGGGCGCCGTGATCAAGTTACCGCGGCATGTTTACTCGCGAAACAGTGAAGCATCTGTGTCAAATGATGGCATGATACTGGGCTTTTTTTTTGTTAGTTTTCTTTTTCTTTCAAGTGTTATAAAGTTTGACCATAAATGTGCGAATTCAACACAAAGATCAAAAGTTTGACTCTCCAAGACGAGCTTATTTATCACAAGGTAATTCCATCGTTTTGGTAATAGCAGCTACTTTATTATTTATCAGCGTCACAATTTTTGCCGATTTTGGGGGTCATTTTGTTGAAACTCAAGCACGCTTCCAACAGACCTGTTTATTTTCGTGGCTTATGTGCTTCTTGCAGTGCACTACAACAAAAATCCCCCCTTATCATATTTCAACACACATATGCAAATTTGTTAAGCTCGAATATTAAATTTCACAAAACATGG
>NC_090896.1:31584120-31614120 GCF_036669925.1 Montipora capricornis
CCTAAGAAAATACACGCTCACTTAGCAGGGAAGTGACGGGCAAGGTTTTACCGACGTGGAAAAAAATAAAATAAATAAAAAATAATAAAACGGAGAAATCTACCCATTTTCCGACTGGGATTGCCATAGGGCAACCCAGTAAAAACATCTTAGAAGCGGGGATCCAGGCCGCCAATGCGCCAAGTGGCCTGGGGCAGAGCCCCACATTTAAGAGAATTTGGTCAAACTTTTTTCGTTTGGTTGTCAGGTGATTGACCGAGCGTACGTCCGTACAGACTCTGGGGAAGGGGGATGGGAGACTAAGAAAGGGAAGGAATGGGAGTCTTTGAGGCGCGAATGGGCGAATTTTCTTGGCCAGAAACTTTTGTGCAGCCCGCGTTTACCCCAGTGACCTTTGTCACTTTTGAAAAAGAGTTTGTGATATTAGTGATGATCAACGGGATAAAGAGCAGGAAAGAGCGCAAGAGAAGACAGGGGCACCCAACGAATCTGTTCCTCACATTATCTGTTCCCCAGAGGAATCTTGCTGGCTGGCAAAAATACAGGTGTTTCGATGAGCTGGCTGGGAAATTTTGTTATTGATAGAGGTTTTGCCTGGGAATTACTGACTATTTCTAGCATTTCAACCCGAGCTGGTTGTAGAAACTCTGAAGGCTAAGGACGACGACTAAAAAAAAAAAAAAAAAAAAAAAAAGAGAACCTCTTCCCTCTCCCAGAGAGTAGTCACAAACATACGACGGCTAGTCAGAGTGATTGCGCTTGCGGAAAAAACCTGTTTTGTCCCGGTTTTGTCGCTTTTGTTCGGTCGTTTCGGATCGATGGATTTGAAAGCGGGCGGAATTCCTGGCTGGGAAATAAATTTGATCAGCTGGCTGGGAAACCAACCAATTTTATCTAGCTGGCTGGGAAATTTCTTATGTGTCTTGCTGGGAAAAAGGAACAGATAATGTTTTCCCAGCAACACTGAAAAACACCTGAAATGCCTTAATAACATTTATTTTCATTAACTGGGGTATAATAATACATTTTACAACAAATTGGTCGTTGGGTGCCCCTGAGAAGAGGCGACGATATTTAAGAAATTTGAGCGAAGATCAGAAAGCCTCAAGAGAAGCCGGGGAGAGAGAAGAAGAGAAAACTTTAATGAAGAACACCGTAAAGCTGAGAAAAATAGAGCAAAAGTCGAGACAAAACACTAACTTGCAACGGTTACCTTTCAGGTAATGTTTTCTTTCTTAATGCACTGGTGCCTCGCTGCCTCACAAATTTATAAAACTCGCTAAAAGAAACGAGGAAAACGTTTGTAATTCCGTGTTGCAGAGATTCTGGCATATTTCAACAGTCAAACACTACGTCGCCATTCAAGCTTACAGCGGACATCATTGGCGAGTTTTCTTGTCATCATTGTCTATTTCGTCAGACATTATAACTGAACTCTCGACGCCGTAAAAAATTATATTGGATTGCAGTAGGTTTATTTGAAGAGAGAGGGTGTAAAGATTATCAGTCAGGCGGGAAATGTTGTGAAAGAGATAACTGTGCATGTAATTTCAGTTTTAGTTCCCGGGGGGGGGGGGGGGGGGGGGGAGACTCCCATATGAAACAAACGGGGATGCTCGTCGTCTCGCTTAGGGGTGTAAATTTTGGATTTTGGTCTCGCTTAGGGTGTTCCGGGCAAAGCGCCAATATTTTATGCCACCAAGGTCTCGTTTAGGGTTCCGCGAAGTAACACAGAAATACGCGAAGAGAAACAGAAGTCAAATTTCCTTTTAAATTTTCTTTTTAGATAAAAGCATTCGATGATTATGCCTTTTTATCATTAAAACTCATTGCGTGTCGTACTTTTGTGTTTTTAAACGGTCTCTTTTAGGGGTCAACATTTGCTTAAGCCACGCCTAGATTGTTCTCCTTTAGGGGTTAATTTCAACATTTTCGACGAGCATCCCCGTCTGTTTCATATGGGAGTCCCCCCCCCCCCCCCGGGTTTTAGTTGTAGATTAAAATTGTTGTTGATTGTCTTTCATCACTGTAAACTGTATACAGTGTCGTGACATTGCTTTCTTTCCAGTTCCGGCCTGCGGTTGTCGTGTTGGTTAGAAAAAGAAAAGTGATTTTATTTGTTGAGTTGAGTTGCTTCGCTAATAAACGTGTGAGTTCGATAATCCACGCCTCAGGTTTTGATGGAAAACTACAACATACAGTGATGACGATTAATTTTGCACTTTATGCAGAAGCATAATTGTCTACATATACACTATATTGCTTTCTGGGGTAGAAACGGGAGCTCCACTTTTACGTTCGGCTAAATCTATATATTAACATTAAAAAAAAAACGCGCTTGCGAGTTGCAAAATGGCCGGCTGTAGTTTTGACGAGAGCACTAAGGACTGGATGAAAGTTTTTCATATCTGAGCACGAGTGCAAAATGTCTCCCTTCCACACACGTTACCATTCAGCAAGTCTTCAGGCCTCGCTTGTTCTAAAGGTGGATGACGCTTTCCACCGGGTAATTCACTATCCAGCGGATAAACACCAGCAAAACCAATTGAGTTATCCAATGGATAGGGATTTATCCAGTGGATAGCGCTATCCACCCCTCGAACAACTGGGGCCTAGTTGGCATTCATCCATCCATTCATCCACCCCTCCCTCTATCTACCCATTCATTTTTTTTTTCAACCAGCCATTATCTAATCTGAAGCCTTTTAATGAATTTCAGGCTATGTGCTAGACAATAACGTCATCGCTTCCTACCAAGTAACGTCCGACTTGGAGTGTAGTGCAAAATGTTTGCGAGACAAAAGGTGTTTCTCATTCAACTATAAAACAGCACTGAACAAAATGCCGAGTGAATGCCAGCTGAATAACGCTAACCGATCCACTTGCCCTGATTGTTTCAAAGTCAAAAAAGATACCACTTATTACCAAGATGCTGAGGTAAAAAGTACAACCAGTCGATTTATTTTCATGTTTTTTACAGTGTTGCTAAGCATTATAAGTATTAAGGAGAAGTAAAAGATATTATAGTGAAAAGCGAACAAGCAGGCTTGATCGAAAGTCACTACTGACTTTAGACTTGCTCCAAGTCACCCTTTTGAAACCCTTAGATTGAGAAATCAAAGCGAACGAGCGACGAAGTCGCGAGAGGGCGACTTGTTTCACCTGCAGGGATTTGAATCATAATTATAAATTCACGCGGGAAAATTGATTGACATACTCTATTTCATGGGTCATGGAGTTTGCTGGACTTTCAAAGTACAAAAAAATACAATTATTAAGTAAACACTGCATTGAAAAGTTGTGAAATGCATAGATCTTTAAAAAAGTAAAGCATTTCTGAGAATTACGCGAGGGCGCAAGGCTTTTGTCCGCAAATAAACTTATATAAAATTACCCAAATTTATGATGGATTCAGTCCATAATTTTCTTCATGCTTCCTTACCATTTCGCAATACTCTCATTCTAGTGACTTTCGTCGATAAAAAAAGTTTTGATTAAAAGCTTCAGTTCTCGAAAAACATTTCTGTAAGAATTCAACAGATTCTCTGCACCTTGCACCGACCGAGTCGGATATCCTTCAGTTCACCGGTAGTACTTTCTGGGCCATTAATAATGGCAGCTGTTATGCCTTGACCTCTCAATCTGGCGACTTGGTCCGGAATTTGTTTTTCATTAAAGACACAAGTGGGGCCACCACAAGAAAAACGGACGATAATAATCCCTGGGCCAAAACCCCCCAAAATGACATTTTGGAACCACTCAAGGGTATTAATGTTACCATACATATTTGAAAACTGCAATTACTCTAGTTTAATACTATATATGTATAATAGAAGTGCTTAATGAGTAGCATAACTGGTATTACTATACATTAGTGTCACCAGCTCGATTTTGATTGGCTATAAGCACATAGCTAATTCTTGCTTGCTCTTTTTCTCTTACGTCATACCTACAGACAATAGATTTTAGACATGTAGAATTGACGTCATACCTACAGACAATAGTTTTATGCAAGCAGAAGTGACGTCACCTAATACCCTAACCAGCACAAACTTTGGCCTTTATAATTATTGCTATCATGCGAAAACCGAATCCAATAATTGTTAATTATCACGTGACCAAGTGAAGCCACTCATTTCTTCTGAATTTGCAGAAAAGAAACAATAACTGCTAAACAACATTTTTTTATTGACTGATTTCGCAGAATCGACTTGCAACCAATAATTTGGTCAGATTCCATTGTTACAAATACTGGAGTTTATGTTGTTTTTAATATGATTGTTGCATTGAAGTGTATTTGAAATAGTGACACCTAATATTTTAGCATGTTCTACTAAACAAAGTTCTTTTGTATTAATTACAATAGGGTCAAATTCACTTCTAGCAACTTTGAAGTCTACAATTAATTCTTTACACTTCTCAGCATTGAACTGGAGTTGCATCTTCTAGGGCTTGCTGAGTTTTCTGAGCATCGTTTGATTCAAGGCTATGTTTCGCAACTTCGACTTATTAGTGGCTGCTTTATATTGATTCTCGTTGCTCTTCTTTTGAAGACCGATCTGGTCTCAGCAGTACGAGTTCGTGTAATTTATCTAAATGTTTGTCCCGTGGAGGCTTCGTTAGCAGGAAGCCTCAAGGTGTTGAGACTTAAAGGGAACGTCCAGTTAAACAAAAAAATATCTTCAAATAATAGGAAATAACCTTTTCAGTCAAATCAGTCTAACTCAGTCAAATCAGTCAAATTTGTTTTCAAAGAAAGCGTTTGTATCCGAATTATATAAGTTCTAGACTCGCCTATTTTTGTTTTCAAATTTCGCGGGCACCGCCATCTTGGGAAATTGTGACGTGTTACGGTTGCCTTATTGTTACTAGACAAAAGCTCTTTGTGTCAGAACAATAGGGCAACCGTAACACGTCAATAATTCAAGTTGGTGGCGCCCACGAAATTTGAAAGTGAAAATAGTGATTTTCAAATTCAGTTTTCCTGATATAAAAACATTTTTGAAACAAATTCCGAGCAAATTTATGTTGCTGTATTCATGGCCACTGTCTGGTCCTCTCTTTTCTCTCTCAGAATTCTTGATCGGACTATCTGGCTGTCTGTTCCTTCATGCAAAATCATTTAAAGCATATTGTCAGCCACTTGAGCAAATGTTCTCTGGTCGCCTCTTATCTTCTGTACCATTACCATTCCTTCAATAATTCTCGCGCTTGGCTGTGGTATTACCCCTGCTGCTGGTACATCCTTCAGGATCTCTGGGTAAGGCCCAAGGCAGAGGTACGAGAGGGTGGCACAGTACATTAGTTCATTTTCAACTTTCTGTTCTCAGCAATGATGATCATTTGGGCAAACAGCACACGATCAGATTTAATGATCACTTCTTTACTAATCCCACTTTGAACTTATCTTTTTTTGAGTGATTACCAAATGTTTTAAGTTTAAGTTTTGTTATATGGTCTTGGAACTTCAACTTGGGAGGGTCAGACTCACCCATGTCCTTTGCTAAAAGTCTTATAAGCCTTTTCTCCTAAAGCCTCTGCCTGAAGCAGATCCTTCTCTCAGGAGTAACGGGTTTACCAGTACTATTCGACTTCTATGAAGATCGGTGAGCTGGAAAGTCGTTCGGGGTGCCCAGGAGAAGCATTTGCCAATTGCAGCACTTGAGCCGCCAATTGAGCACTTGCCAATTGTGGAACACTCCCATCCTCAGGACGGTATCTTTGAACCTCTCACTTTGCTTTCACTGGATATCAGTTGCCTTTGCGTACAATGCTTGGCCAAAGACGAGAACGATGCTTTTAAACTTGAGAGTATTCTTGATCTTGAGAGACTGTACTAGGACCTTATTAACGGTAGTCATGTTTGTAGCAAGTGGGGCAATAGTCGGTAGATATGCGATGACATCCTGTGAGACTTAAACTTCGTTACGGTCACAAATATTAAATCCTGTCCATCCACTCGCTTTTTTCTTCTCTTTTGCACTGAGTCGCAATAAGCTCCAAAGCAAATTCTTCTTTCTTGCCTCTGCCAAGATCTCTTCAGCTGTTACCTCGACGAATGCTCTCGCGCAAGGACCGCAGCGATCACCAGCATTGTAGGGAGGGACGACTGAAGGATCAGTGCTTCTTTTCCTTGTCCTCGCTTGCACAATTCCAGGTGGTGGAGGAAGACTCGGACCAAAATGCCTGGCTTGGACAACAATCCCATTTACTCAATGGGATGTTCCCGATGCAGAAAGGGTTTCCTCTAATCGGTCGATGTTATCCCACGCCTTATGGCTTCAATTAGGTTTTCTGTCAAATCAAATTATGTATTTTGGCTTTTAACGAAAGAAATGTCTAGACTTGAAATGCTGTTAATTGTTAAATATGCCGATATATTTGCTTTTGTAAACAAAGAATGTATTTAAAATAATTGTCTTATTGTCAGCCTCCTTTCTAAAGCTACTATTTTACGATTGCTATCAAGCGAATTTGGAAAATCTTTCACATAAGCTTTCATCAGATATATTTCATATTTTCTTCCCCGGATTGATACTGCGAAGTTACAATGGCCCATGGACTGATATATTTGATTTCTTTTCAACGTTCCCTACCGTTGTTGCCTCGAACATAAATGGGGCAATCTCAAAACACAGTGATTTGCCTGATCCCGTTGGAGAATGAAAAAAAAGATCCTTTCCTTTCAGAGGGCATAGATAGATTCTGCCCGGCAACGTTTGAGCAACTTTTTCAATGTTGAGCAACTTTTTTAAATCTGACCAACATTTTCAATTTTCCGAGCAACTTTTACCAAAATTAATGTCTTATTAATATCACGTCGACATCGAAATGTCGATTTTATAGCGTTAACTTTTATAACCAAAGTTTTTACAACCAAAATTCTTGTTAGAACTTTTACCAAAATGACAATTTTTGATATATTTTGCAATTTCAAATCAAACACCGAACGAAAAATCTTGCTATAAGCACAATTTTCACTTTGTAATTGGGTGTTCTATGGTGTATCGTCCATATATGGATGTCTCGTTGGATGTCCTGTGGTGTATCTTCCATATATGGATGTCTCGGTGGGTATCCTGTGTTAATATTCCGAATATATAATAGCTTCCTGTATTGCTGAAGCAAAATGGCGGAAGCCATACAAGAAAGCGAAGACCTTATTCAAACTGCTAGAGAAAATGGTGCAGAGATGACGGAACCTGGAAGGGCTTCCATTTCGAGAGAACGTAAAGTTGCTAGAACATGGGGCAAGTACAAGGCAAGTAGGATGTCAAATCCAATGACCAAAACTTCGGTTCAAGACCGAATCAAGGAATATCCAGATCATCACTTCGCTTGCGTCAAAGGGCAGCTACGATGAGATGCATGTCACGAAATCGTTGCTGTGAAGAAGAGCACCATACAGAAATATGTGCAGTCCCGAAAACACTTGAATGGCATCGCCAATATCATGAGGGACAAGCCAAAGCCAAAGTATCGAGCAATGTCTGCAAAGGCAAGAGAGTAGGGCTACTTTACCAACAGATATGCGAGTCTTGCGTTTTGAAGTAGTTGAGACACTCCTTAAGGCCGGCATACCAATTTCCAAGATAGATATGTTTTGCGCCTTCTTTTTGAAAAGTATGCCCATACTCTTACTGCAAGTACACACATGAAAGACATTATTCCTTCTATGTTGGCAAGGGAACAAGAAAAAGGTCAAGGCCGAGCTTCAGGATGTTAAAGAAGTGTCGGTTATATTTGATGGGACTGCCCGACCTGGCGAAGCACTTGCTATTGTAGTGCGTTATGTCCAGGAGGATTTCAAGCCTTGAGATTCTTGCAAAGCCAATCAAGGGGGTTGAACTTGCCCAAAGACTGCCGTCCAATATTTCTGTTAAAATCTGTTGGATATCTTTGGGAATCCTCAAGACCTTCAAGATCTCCGCTTAGAGCTTGCCGCTATTGTTGATGCTGGTATTCACTTTACTAAGTCAACATATAGCCTTGAAGGTGATGGCCCCATGATATTTTCATGCTATGAAGATCTTTCAGTTGTTGCTCAAGCAGTTGGTGTAGGCCACTAACCTTGCACCTTGGCTGTTGCCAGAGAAATTGACAATGGCGATGCTGCCCTCCAAGCTAGATTGACTGATCAGGCTAAAGCATGTATCCAGCCAGGACTGAACTTTTTTCAAGAGAAGTCCAGCGATCATTTCCGCAATATAGTAAGTGCATTCAAGGTAGCACGCCTTCGTTGCACAATTCAAGTTCAACTGTTAATGCGTAATGCTGCAGCACTCCAAGAATTCAAGAATTTTCCTTTTGTGGTGATAACACCATTGCTAACCTGGCAGCAGAGCCTCTGGGGTATCTTGCTGCTGCCGATGGTATTGTGGACTTAAGTGAGAAGCAGAAATTGGCAGCCTCTTATTTGTCATAGTCTTTGTTTGAAAATGAAAGGGAAATTTTCATTGCTACTGCTTGGACTTCTTAGGGAGCCTCAGGCAGCCTCTCATTTGTTATAATATATATTTTCAAAAATAGTAGTTTCATACTTCAAATTCCCAATTCAATTGAAAATACTGTTAAGACATCTCTAGCTCAGCGAATGGAAATGGATGTATTTTTTGACTCACTATGTTGCTAAGCCAACAAAATTGCGGCCCAGTGAGTCTCTTTTTAATACAAGACAAGACAAGACAAGAGGCCGACCGCAGTCGAAGGCAACCCGAAGTCTCCTTTTTCTTAGCTTCTACAGTAACTCCCGGCATCTGCCGTGACTCATTGCAGGGATGGGCGCCACTCCAATCCCGTTACATGCACAACGCATGCATGTTTTTAATAAAACCATATTGATTCAGTATAATTATGCCATATGGTATTTAGAAAAAATTGCTTGATCTTTTGAAGCTGCTGAGATTAGAAGCTTGATTCTCTGTCATTTTTGATCATCCTAATTTCTGTAGACCAAGTTCTATCGCATCTTCCACATCTTCCATCACGACTCCCGATGAGACTTCAACAACACAGTCAGTGCAAAAACAATATGGCGTCCTAAAGCTTCTCACCATTTGAACCATTAATATTCTTAGAATTGTTGCCGTCACCGGTGAAATTTTGGCGCCAAGCAGATGGCAAAAGTCCTTTAAATTGACCCAACCAGTCGTCACTAAGCGGGAAAAAATTAAAAGGTCTTTGAGAAAGTCTAAACTGACATTAATTAAAGCGTCCAGATTACAAACGTCGTCAAGTGAATGTTCTGGCAATCATTATAAGGCGGAATTACCAAAATTTATTTGCTTGTTTGGCTTATACTGTATATGATTTTTTTTCATATTTGGTGTGGAGTATAAGAATTCCTGGAAAATGCGCCGAGTCCTTGAGAATTGAATAATTGAAACTGTAGGTCGAAACCCTTCCGGCCTTCTTTTTGGAAAGTCAGCACTCGCTTATTCCAGCAATATCCATCAAATGAATCACGTCTTCGAGAAGGTTCAGTGAGATAATGTAAAAGCACAAAGATAATAATTTTTAAAAGTACAACCTCATAACTTTAACACTTGCGCTGTCAATTAGATAGTTTTGACAAAGATAATGATTATGATTAACTGGAGCTTCAGGCTGTCCACAATAGGTGAACGTTAAGTCAATGAGTGAATCAATGGGTCACTCAGTTCGACTTTTTTTTTGTCAAACTATAAACACAGGCGGACCACCCTCTGTTGGTGTTGTTATGAATCAGTACAAGGATAAATACATTACGCGGCTGAGATTTGCTCGGTAATAAAGTTTGAAAGCAAATAATTCAATGAAAGATCAAAAAAAGTGTCAACTGAATCCTGTGCCAGGATCCTGTGTTATATTTTAGTCGTTCCGAGCTGTTCGAGGCTTCATTCTCCGAGGTCTTTTCTCTCGACCGACGGTTAGACAGTCAAGAAAATTGGTAAGGTAGGTAGCACCCAGCCGCCGGCTTGTTACCTCGTAATGTTCAAGCTTGAACTGACGCAAAACCAGGGAGATTCTCACCCTAAAAACACCAGCATCCAATTAATTAGGAATGTCCTCATAACTTCGCCGAATGTGAACGCCATCTTTCGAAAATTCACCGGAGAAAGGCGATCCTGAAACCCATAACAAAGCTTTCTCAACATGATCGGTGCAAGAAACCAGGCCAAAGGAATTCGAAGCATTTGAGTCTGTTTGATTTTGCCAATCAGTGCAACGCGACCGTTGGCAGTTCCTAGCCCCTCCTGGCAGTTCCCAGTTCCCAGGCAGTTCTCCTGGCAGCTCCCAGTTTGTTATGGATTTCAGGTTAGCCTTTCTCGAGTGATTTTCGAAAGATGACGCTCACATTCGGCGAAGGTATGGGGACAGCCCTAATCGATTGGATGCTGGTGTTTTTAAGGTGAGGATTTCACTGGTTTGGCGTCAGTTCCAGCTTGGACAAGACGAGGTCAAAAGCCGGCGGCTGGGTGCTATCTACCTTGTCAATTATCTTTACTGTCGGTCGAGAAGAGATCTCGCAAAATGACGGCTCAAACAGCTCGGAACGACCAAAACAACATAACACAGGACTCAGTTGACACTTCGTTTGATCTTTCATTGAATTATTAGCTTTCAAACTTTATTGTTGAGCATATCGCAACCGCCTTAATGTATTTATCCTTCTACAAATCGATAACAACAACACCAACAGAGGGTGGTTCGCCTATGCTATAAACATCAAGAACCAACTTGAGAATCTTAAACCGTTTTTTTTTCTTTCAGATAAACAATTGTATTGGAAGTGATGGTAAGTAGCCTTGTCAAATTTTATCTAGCTTGTAACGTTTCATTGTTTTAATTAACGTGTACGTGCACTGAGCTGCGAGTTGTTTCAAACGATGCTCATTGGCCATTGCGAGGCATCTGTTCTCATAGGGACCAGTAGAGATGGTTTTTGTAAATTGAATTCTTCCGTCTCCTATGTTTCAAAAACGTTCGCCGCCTCCACAACTAGTGAGTCAGGAACAAAATCTCAAGTGATATCATTTATGATACCGGATGCACTCTCTTAATATCATGGTCCACTGCACTCAACTAACTTCAGTCGTTGGAAAACCAGTCAATTAAAGGCAAGTTTATTTGCAAAGTTAGTGAGACGAAAGTAAGACCAGAGTACTAGGCAGTAGGCAGCAACAAGCTGCCACAGATATAGACTTGCACAACAAAACATTCTTCCTTTGGCATCTAGCCCTCCAATTCCTTCCATAGGATCCTTGATGTTCCGAGCAGGGCAGCTTTTTGAAGCTAGATGGGCGTGTCTACCCCAATGACCTCAAGACTCCAACCACGATCGGCACAACATCCGTTTCACTGACATCTTTCTAATTTCTTTTCAAGTCCTGAAACGTATCCACATTTTTCCTTTTGTATTACTCAAGCATCATATGGTGTTGCTATATCAATACAGGGGCTGGCTTTCTTGCACAAACTTCGTGGTCTTTCGATATATTTGTATCCCACAGGAACTTAAATTCATCTTTTCCCAAAACACTCTCATGGCACATGTTCATACCACACCCCTACTCAATGAAAATTACACTTTCCAGCAAAAGGTGCCAGTGTTAAAAAAGTGGTCCCAAAGGCCAATGCCTCCTTTTTCATTCTCTTGGATCGGAGACAGCCTGCTTTGGGCAACGGCTGACAATATTACCTATATTGCTCGTGTTGGTTCAGTTATTTTGATACTGCTTTACCTTTCATGGGGTCCTTACTCTCTACAGCTCTTCATTTTTTTCATCCACCCTGACCATATGTCGGTTGCCAAATTGAACTATAACTGAGTTGCAATACGAGCATTCAGGTTCTTGAAGTTCTTGATCCAGACCGACCTTGTACAAAGTCAGATCCTGGCGCTTTCCAATTTGGTAACATTGATGCTGAGTAAAGATAGCATATTTTGGGCTGCCCCGACCATCTGGAGGCATTTCAGGATCCAAAAATGTGGCACCTTGTTATATGCCTTCTGTAATGTAGTCCGTACAACCCATTGACAAATTTGTCTACCTTCCGGGGTAGGGGCCGTCGCCGAAGGGGAGGTGGGAGGGGCAAAAAATTCCACACTGGACCAGAACGGCGTAACTTGGCGAAAGAGAGCGAAAACCAGAGAAGCTTTGCATAAATAGGCAAATGAGTTCCCTGGGGACTTGAATAGCATTGTCTCAAAAACCCTGAACAAACAGAGGAAGAGACATGAGATGCGTCTCATCTTTCGTCACGGGACATGCCAGCCGCGCGGCCTCAATGCTAATTTTCAGTTTATTTGAAGCTCGCGCGCGCGTGCACAACGCAACTTTCAAATTGTAAATCAAATACTAGGAAGCGTGGCTTAAAACATTAACGAACATTCCACTGATGAAGGGCACAGTCCCGAAACGTCACTTTCAGCAACATTCTCAACTTTTATCCATTGCTGTTGATTTCATTTTCTCGCTGAAAAGAAAACTGCGTTTTTGGAAGCAAGATTGTGTGTGACATTTTTATTCTTGGTCAGGAAATGTTGAATTGAAAACTATAAAGATCAGAAGAACTATGTTTAGTTTACTTTATACTCACTTATCCCTAACCGCTTGCATTATTTACCAAGAACCGGGAAAGCAGCGAATTAAACTGTCTTGCCTCGTTATTTCTATTGCGAACTGCTTGGGTATAAAATAAATATGGGTTGCTTGCTTATTAATTGAGGTCCAGTTATAAGTTCAAACAACTAGGTACCACTCGTAGAACGTGTATTTCCCTGATGCCGATATCACTGCAAAAGTGTGGCTCCACGCTTCATAGAAAAGTGCTCGAAATAGCCTAGTAGTCTGCTGTTAAGGTTTTTCTGATCGAAATTCATTTAATTTCACAGGATAATCCTCTTCGAGGATCTTCGAAGTGTATTTCATTTCCCTGACTTCCTGTAGTTCTCATGACTTTCCTCTTTATCAATCACTTTCTGAGTCCTAGCGACCAGCATCCATTCGACACTCTCTTGAAGATAAGCATGTAACACCTTCCTCTCTTTGTCTACACATTCCTCTATTGCTATCAAACTTCTTCCACCTTCCTTCCTCCCATGGCAGATATAATCTTGCAACATTACTCCTTGTGTGCATGCATCCATTCATTTAACCCATCAATCAGATTGCCTCCATTCAGCTTAGATTTACACAAATCTTAACCCTCCTGAAATACTCTGCTGTAATCCTATTCTTCATTTTGGTTTTTCAATGTCTGGTCTAAGTGTAGCATTCCAAGATACTTGCAGCAATCCACCTCTACCCCATTTTTTTTTTTATTTATCATGAGGTAGTTCTATTTCCGTACTCTCAACTTATTTTCCTCTATTAATTTCTATAATGTTAGCATGGTAATCTACTATGAGGCAGAACCGAACGCAACAACAACACGTTTAATCGAGCAATATGGCTGCGAGCACATGGCATGTCGCAAGGGCCCCTGGGAAACAATGGCTTACCCAACAGCTTACATCACATCTCCCTTCCAAGCAATAAGCAGTCCTCCAAAAGTTCAGAGAGGAACTCTCTGTTCAACCTATGAACTACGGTAGCTTTCTATCAGCTACAACAACTAACTAAGACTGTTTTATAAATGATGAAATGGTATATGAAATGAATCATATATGAACTGCGGATATGAAATCAAGTGAAGCTATGATCTTCGCAGGTGTACTCTGCGAAGATCATAGCTTCACTTGATTTCATATCCGCAGTTCATATATGATTCATTTCATATACCATTTCCTCATTGATTCATTCCTCACGGGACCATTGGAACCCACAGCTGACCAGCTCCCAACGTCAGTGGCTTCATAGCTCAGTTGGTTAGAGCGTCGCACCGGAATCGCGAGGTCACGGGTTCAAACCACGAGTTCAAACCCTGTTGAAGTCCAGAATTTTTCAGGCCTCTCTACGCAATTGTAAAAATTGCGTTCATAACTGCGAAGATCATAGCTTCACTTGACTGTTTTATAAGAAAGTGAAAAAGCAAATAAACAGGCCAAAGTCAGCTATTCTCGGAAACGTTCTGGAACTCGTATTTCACTGCAACTTCGGGCACTTCTCCTTGGGCCAACAAGCGGGGTAGAGCACACTGGACTGCCGGTTCTCTCACAGGGGGAGGATTCTACGCAAGGTGTACTCTCCATTTCGCTGGGCGTTTCAGGGAGGAGGTTTAGGTGGCGCCTGTTTCTCCTTAGCTATCCATTTGGCGTTTCGACAGTGTAGGACCGAGGAGTACCAGCTTTATCTATCACGGTCCCCTCAACCATTTTACTGGGTAGCCAGACAGGATCTCCTGGTAAGAGGTCTGGGAGGCTCTTAGCAGAGTGTCGTCGATCAAAATTCTTCTTCTGTGTGGATTTTAGTACAGAATCGTTCTCCCTGAACTGCTCTAAGTAAGGCGAGTTAGGTTCCAGGTGGCTTGGCAGGATAGGAAACCGTGGTGCGGATTTTCCTTCCCATCAGAAGTTCAGCGGGGCTGAGGCCACTTTCAAGGGGAGTGGCACGATATGTCATTAGGGCTTTGTATGGGTCTGATGCCTTCTCTAGTAAGTTTTTTACAGTCTGAACAGCAGGTTCTACCTCGCCATTTGCTTGGGGGAAATTGGGGCTTGACGTAATGTGCGTGAATCCAAGCTCTTCCTGAAACTTGGCAAATGTGTTCGCTGAGAACTGCGGGCCATTGTCTGACAGTAGCTCGTCTGAGATGCCGTGTCGCGCAAACATGGACTTGAGGTGCACTATTATGTCAAGTGAAGTAGTGCGGGACAGCTTGGCTACCTCAACATATCGAGATAATTAGTCAATGACAAGTAGGTACTGTTGATTTTTCAGCTCAAATAAGTCAGCGGCAAGTTTCTGCCAAGGCCGGTCAGGGAGTTCAGAAGGAATCGCTGGCTCTGCTGTGTTAACATGCTGTTTCATGCAGCTTGGACATCTCTTTACCACTTCCTCCAGTTGTCTGCTCAGACCTGGCCAGCATACTGAGGTTTTTGCCCTCTCTCTGCATTTGTTACCCTGATGGCCTTCATGAACTCTCTCCAGGACATCTAGTCGCACGGACACAGAGATGACAAGACGATTGCCCTTCATCAGTAAGCCTTAATTGTTGTATTGTCAGTTCATTTCTCTCTGGCCAGTATGGTTTCAGCGGTCCAGGGAGTTGAGATCTCTCGGGCGATTGGGTCGAGGAATACTCCATGATCTGCTTTGTAACAACACTTCATCTTCCTGTTGTTGGCACCTCAGCTCTTCCAGTCGATCCTCCGTTGCGGGCAGGTATCTGATAACCCAGTCAACATAGGCCATAACATCATTTTCCAGCTTCTCTTCCTGCTGGTTCAGAGGTTTTACGAGAAGCGCACGGGATAGTGTGTCAGCGGTACACAGGTTTTTTCCCAGGTACATGTGAGATGCTGTAGGAGAATCGCATCATACGCATCCGGAAACGCTGCACCCTAGCTGGAAGCTCGTCGAGTTTCTTGGTACTGAACAAAGGGAATAGAGCCTTGTGGTCCGTTTTGATGTGAAACTTGAGTCCAATGAGATAATCTGCACAGCGTTCACTTGCCCAAGTTATGCCCAATGCTTCCTTCTCAATTTGGGCATAGCTCTGTTCTGTAGGACTCATGGCTCTTGAGGCGTAAGCGACTGGGCGCCATTGGTCATCATGGTTTTGCAGTAGAACCGCCCCTAGGCCATAAGAAGATGCATCTGTGGAGAGTTTTGTCTGACGGCTTGCATTATAGAGGGCAAGGGTAGGAGTGGAAGCGAGGCTGTTTTTGACAGAAGAGAAGGCCTGTTGCTGAATTTCACCCCTTGTCCAGTGGTTCTTGGTGCTCAGGAGATCTCTTAGTGGTTTGGTGAGCTCAGCTATATGAGGTTGGAATTTGCTCAGCTGATTAACCATTCCAAGGAGCCTTCTCAGTTCTGATGGGTCTTTAGGGGCTGCCATCTTAGTAATAGCTTCCACTTTCTTGGGGTCAACTTGTGTGCCCTCGGCATTGACAATGGTGCCTAAGAATTCTACAGATGGTTTGGCGAATTCACCCTTTTCTTCATTTAAGGTAAGGTTAGCCTCTTGTAGCTTGCATAAAGTTTCTTTCATATGCTCATCATGATCTTTGAACGATTTACCGAAGACCAGGTTATCATCCATCTGGCACAGAGATCCTTCCGTTCCTTCCAGGACCTGTGAAATTCGCTTTTGGAAGTGTTCGGGCGCCGAACTGATTCCAAATGGTAGACGATTAAAGCAAAACCGGCCGAATGGCGTGATGAAGGTGGTGAGCTTGGACGACTCTGGTGACAAGCCAATTTGCCAGAACCCTGAATTTGCGTCTAGTTTGCTAAATACTTTCGTTCCAGCTAATTGTGCTAGTGTGTCGTCAACACAGGGTAAGGGGTGGAATTCCCTCAAGATGTTTTCGTTTAGCCTTGTTAGATGTACACAGATTCGAGCTTTGTCGTTAGCCTTGGGGACTACGACTGTCCCCGCGCACCATTCTGTTGGTTCATCAACTTTGGAAATGATGTGCATTTGCTCCATCCGGGCGAGTTCTTCTTTGACTTTCGAAAGGAGGGGAACAGGCACTCTCCTGGGTGTGGTAAGAGCGAATGGCTTGGCATCTGGCTTCAGTTTTATGACATAGTCAGGTCGGTCTAGTTTTCCGAGTCCAGTGAACAGGTCTGGAAACTGTGCTTTGTAATCTTTGTTTGCCTCTATAGCATTTATCTTCTCAACAAGTTGGAGTGACTCTCTTGCTGGGCGACCGGGGAGGGCTTGTCGGGCTCCGGTCACAACAAATATTTCCTGGCCTGTAGCCATTTCAGCATGAGTGATTTTTCCCATAAAGTAGACATGGATAGGGAGGGCTGTATCTGCTGGGCCAAACAAAGTCTTGCTTGATTTGATCAGAGTTGGGGAAGGATGCAGTGAATTATAAAATTAATGCTCTCAGGGATTATTGTCACATCCGCCCCAGTATCTATCTTGAAGGAAACAGGGGAGTTGTTTAAGGTTCCAACTGCTCCTAAGAAGGCGTAGTTCCTCAACCGAGTCAACTGTGTTCGAAGACTAGCAAACGATTCCCCAGTTACCTCTCTTTGAGCACTTGTGGCAAGTTGTTTCCTTGGCAGGGCAGTATTGTGGAATATGTCCTAGGGTTTTTCCACAGTATTCACAGCGTCTCACCACTGGGGAATCTTCAACTTGATTCTTGAAGACTTTTGATTTTGAGGGCTTCTCAAAGTTGACAGCGTCCACCTCGGCGAGTTCTTTGAAGCCGTTTTTCATCAGGGTTTGCTGTTTCTTCACGGCTTCGCTTTGTCGGGCCTGGTGCATCGCTTTCGTAAGCGTAAGATCGGGGTCAAGGTGAACTTTTTCGGAGAGTTTAGAGTCAAGCAAGCCAACAACGATCCGGTTCCTAACCAATTCGTCCTGAAGTGTCCCAAAGGCGCAATGTTCGGCCAAAGCGTGTAAAGCTATGACGAAACTATGAACTGTCTCACCTTCCTCTTGCCGGCGTCTGTTGAATTTGGCGCGCTCAAAAATAACATTTCTGCGTACTACGAAATGTTCGTCAAACTTCGTCTTCACAGTGTGATACTGTTTCAGTTGAGTAGTTGATAACTTGAAGGAGTTGAGGATATCATCGGCTTTGTTGTCCATGGCGTAGAGTAAAGTGTTGATCTGGCTTTCTCCCTCTTCTTTCACTAGGCCTGTTGCTTGGCGAGAGGGGGCAAAACGTCGGCTCCATTTAGGCCAGCCCTCTGGATGACTGAAGTCGAAATTTTCCGGAAGCTGAACTCGGAAGGACGTCATTGTCTTTCACCGCTTCTGACACCATATAATGTTAGCTAGGTAATCGACTATGAGGCAGAATCGAACGCACCAGCAACACGTTTAATCGAGCAATATGGCTGCGAGCACATGGCATGTCGCAAGGGCCCCAGGGAAACAATGGCTTACGCAACAGCTTACATCACAATTTATAGGACTGCACACTTGTCAAGTCCAAATGACATTTGGATGTCCCCAGAAAAGTTTCTCACCGTTTGGACAAGGGAGCCAAGTTGGTCTTTCGCACCATATAGCTTTATATGATCCATATTCACTTTAAATCATCCATGAACAGAAAGGAGGTGGTTAATCTTGCTCTCATCTTTCTCAATACCAGGATTGGTGGCAACATGATAACAATGAAGAGTAATGGAGATAACGAGTCTCCTGGGAAGATCCCTCTCTTGATGTCAACTTGGCCAAGCTCTCTTCCACCTGATGCCAATAAAGGTCTCCAGTTATTCATGCTGTTACTGATTAACGTTATGAAATTTCTTGCTGCTCCAACCATGTTCAAACAACTTAGGATACAGGCATGAGGAAAGACATCGTATGCTTTCCTGAGGTCAGTTCACGCCATTGACAAGTTAGTCAGTCTTCTCCGAAAGTTCTTCAGGATTGCCTTGTCTACAAGCAGTTGATCTTTCTTCCCACTTGATCGTCGCCTGCATTCTTTTTGTTCGTCAACTAGCGATCCATGTCTTTCCCGATGTATGTCAAGTTTTTTTCCCATTATCCCTGTCAAAAGCTTCCACATTGTTGGCAGGCATGCAGTAGGGCGGTAATTGGAGACAGTTCTTTTCAAATCATCCATTAAGATACCGTGACATTTCCAGATTGTACTCCTTCTTGAAGGAATGCTTAGAGCTGAGGGTGTATTTCAGTCAGAGTCCCAAACCAAAAACCTTGGATATAGTCAGAACCGGCTGCCTTCCACTTAGGCATCTTTCTCACTCCAGATCGTATATCCTCCAACGTAATGTGAATGTCCTGTTGCGCCTCTGTCGTCCTAAGTCCTTAAGCCAAGTTGCGTTCTCATTGTGGTCCTCTGCCCAGATGTTACTCCAAAATTATGTTGCTTCAGTCAAATTTGGTGACTCAGTCTCTTATCTTTAACTTGTTCGAAACAGATTGTTTTGAGTGAATTGAAGGCACCTATCCTCACACGCCTTCATCTTGATCACACCTGCTTTGGTCTTTTGTTTCAGCACTTCTGAGGCATACCAAGTTCCCTTCCTTTGTAGCTGATATTTTCTATTCAGTAACATTCTCTTTGCTTTGATCTTGTATTTCCTTTCAGGGGCACCCAACGTCAATTTTCGGAAAATATCTGTTCGGAAGACGATTTGAGATCTAGAATTATCCGAAAATTTGTTGTAAAATTTCTTGCTTGCCTGCCTTTCCTAGGATTTTCGAACATCTGAAAAATGGTATAATTGCCCATTTTTAACGGACTTTTACCCTAAAAAGGTCACCTAGAATTTTCGGGAGCCTTTTTTCTGGCTAAAATTTTCGAAATGGTAGGTTTTGATACCTATAATTTTCGGATCACTAGACTTTCAGCTAGGAAATCCGAACAGATGAAAACTTTTTAGGGGATAAAATTATGCCTATATGTACCGTTTAAATACTAAAATACGTTTAACAGTGCTATGTTTGAGTGCTTTTGAACTACATTCTCGTTGGGTGCCCCTGTCCTTTCCTTACTTTCTCGATCTTACATAAATCCTCACGCCATGATTCGATGTTTCTGTTGATTCGTCTTTTCCGCAATGGTTCTCCCTTTTTGAACTACTTGCAGAACAAGACATAACGTCTCGAGTATCACATTCGACGCACGTATAGAAAATGTAAAAACAAAATAACAATGTTTAAGAATCTTGAAATATATTTCGCTCTTCGAGCCTCATCAGTCAAAAAGAACCTCATGTAAGACGCATTAAAAAAGGTGTGTGTGTTCCTAGATGTCATGTAACCATGGGGTAACCTATTTTACGTGGTCTCGCGCCACTATCGCGCAGGGAACGCGGAAACAATTCCACTCGCTCTTAGAGTTCGTCATAGCCTGCGAGCAGGCTCTCTCTCTGCGGTGGGAGAAAAGGAGAGCCTGCACGCATCCCTCTGAATTTTGAATGCCACCTCCTGATGTCACGCTGAGAGAGCTGTCAAAAATTGGCCAATCAGCGCGCACCAGAAGTAAACATTGAAAAAAACAGTAAGCCACGCGTTGTGTATTTCTAAATTGCTCGAGGCAGAAACTCCAAAAAAACTGTAAAGGAAGGAAGCCTTCGCCAGAAAATCCTAACAACTACTGCTGATGCTGTAAAGCGTAGCTGAATATTCTGTACGGTAATTCGTCGGAGTCCCTTCCACGGAAAATGTGTTTCGTTCGTCAGGGAAAAAAATTAGCACACAAACTTGAAACGACTGGAATCGTAACAGAGAAATCCGTTTTCCCTGAGCGCATCTCCACCGTGTGAGACTCGTCGACCACAACTGCTGCCAAATTTCGGTAAAGCGAAGCGGAATTATCTTTTTAAATTTATTTTAGTGAAAATCAGACATTACAACTACTACATCACACTTTAATACTAGACAGATATTCTAATTCCTACACCAGTTTATTTCAAGGCTTACCGAGTATTTGTGATTATAGATATGTATTTTGCTAATTCAACAATTTGAAAATTGGACTATTTTGTTTTCAAGTGTATCGGTGTCACCCAGGAGATCAAGGAATCATTTGTGTAGCCACCTTTTCGGCTTAACCAAATACTTGCTAAAATCGTGTAGAGTTCCTTTATCGTTCTCTATCGTTCTCTATCGTTAAATCGGCAACTGAGGCAGCCGAAAGGCCCAAGTTTTTGTCCAAATGTAATCAGCGATAATGCTTTGTCGAGGACAGGAAACTGCCACGGTGACATGAAGTCACCCTCGTTGTATTTTGGCCGCTACGAAAAACAGTTGGGGAATAAGACTTTTCCCGAATCCTGTGGATAACAGAGATAGAACTTCCTTTCCTTCCAGCTGAGAAGCCATTGCATCGCGTTGCCCGACCTTTAATTATGTAAAGTTACGGTAACATTCTACAATTTCTGACCAGCCAATGGTGACGTCACCAAGTAATTTAATTTCAGCCAATCAGTATTTTGCGTCCAAAATTTGGACGCGACCTTCAAAATACAAAGCCATGCGGGCAGGCCCTCATTCTACCCCCAGCCCAGTCCCTCAGAGGGCCTGCTCGCTCGCTAAGTTCATCAATGAACCTTCTGGTACTTTGTCTATCGCTTTTCTTTCAACATTCCCATTCTTTTCAGTCGTAACATAAGTGGCTCCATATAGCAAAGAGGTCAACTCGATTATGTCTCCAGTATGGATGTCCTTCATTGCTTCATTCACAACACAACTTCTGATCTCAGTTTTGCGCTGTCAAATGATTTCAAGGATAGCAACCCTTCTTTTCGTTCTTGATGCATTACTTCAATACTCCTTCATTGTAGAGGTGTATGTGCTCGATCAAGGTCGTTCTGCTCCATCATGGGAAGCTCATTTGGGTCCTCTCTCTCTGATCTGTTAACCTCCTCCGTACTCACATCTTCCTGAATTTTTTTGTCCTGTTGGAGATGGTTCTCGCACTGCAATTCCTTGCCGTTCATTTTGTACAGCTTGGATAATTTTATCATGCCCTATAGCTACTTGTTCAAGCCACTTGATCACAAAGTCTCTGTTCACTCACGTTAGACAGTTCTCAAGTTGGACAGTGGAAGCATATTAACCGATGAATGCGATATTTCTGAACACTTGAACAAATTTCTTGCATCGGTTTTTACACGGGAAAACCTAGAAAATATTCCGTCATTTAAACAGATCATTATCATTGTCGATGATAGTCTCCAATGCTCAGTTACTGTAGTCTCCAAGTTACTGAAAGAGTTGAAGCCTCGCAAGTCTCCTTGGCCGGATGGCATTCACCCGTTGATTCTAAAAAACTGCGCGGATACTTTAGCTACATCAATTTGTAAGATCTTCAATTTGTCGTTCTCGTTAGGCAAGATACCGGATTGCTGAAAGCAAGCTTATATTATCCCATTACACAAAAAAGAGGCTAAAAACAACTGTAAAAACTACTTTCCAGTCTCATTAACTTCAATACTATGCAAAGTGCTCGAGAAAATTGCAAGGCAACATTTGGTAGAATTCTGGATATCTATGAACATTTTTATCTCTGACCAGTTTGGATTTATGAAGGGCAGATCTTCTTCGTCTCAATTCTTAACAGTCTTTTATGACTGGGCTCAAAATAGGAATAACGGACTTCCTATTCATGTGGTGTTTTTGGATTTTTCCGAGGCGTTCGACCCTGTTCTACATGAACGTTTATTATCAAAGCAGCAAGCATATGGCATCAGAGACCCACTGTTATCATGGGTAAGGAGTTTCTTGACCAACCGCCACCAGCGTGTTGTGTTACGGGGACATTAATCATCCTGGACAAGTGTACATTCTGGTGTACCACAGGGAACGGTATTAGGACCAATACTGTTCCTTATTATATAAATGACATAACTCGGAACATAGAATCTCAATGCAAATTATTTGCAGACGATATGAAAGTCTACAAGGTACTAAGGAATGTTCACGAAGACACTCAAATATTACAGAACGATTTGAATACACTCGAGCAATGGAGCACCGAATGGCAGCTAAGATTTAGTACCACCAAGTGTGAAGCTATGAGAATTTCATAAAAGAATGACACATCATGTCCTGAATATTACTTATGTGGCAATAAATAGAACACAGTATCAGAAACAAAAGACCTTGGTATTTATGTCACGTCAAATCTGTCATGGAGCCTACAGGTCACTAAATCTGCAAGCAAAGCTAACAGCGTCCTTGGCTTTGTTAGACGTACTGTTGGACCAAAAAACCCAGACTTGTTCTCTAATTGTATAAAAGTCTTGTCAGGCCAATCCTTGAATAATTTTCGCCAGTATGGTCGACGCATCCTTAAGAAAGATATCGCTACTATAGAAACAGTGCAAAGACGAGCGTCCAGATTCGCACTAGGCACAAATGCCAATGGTATGTCATTCGAAGATCGATTGAAACGACTTAAATTGCCATCATTGGAAGAAAAGAGAACTTTCTCATCACTCACTGAATGTTACAAGACAGTAAATGGGCTGAACGGTACAAATCCACACGATTTCTTTAACTTTGCTGACAAATACAGACCGCTGCGATCTAGCTAAGCATCGTTTCAAGCTAAAGACAATACCTGCTCAATTAAATTGCTAGAAACATTCTTTTTTTATACGCATCGTAAACTCATGGAACAATTTAAGGAAAGAAACAAAAGACTACTATTGTTATTGCGCAT
Source organism: Montipora capricornis (assembly GCF_036669925.1). NCBI lineage: Eukaryota > Metazoa > Cnidaria > Anthozoa > Scleractinia > Acroporidae > Montipora > Montipora capricornis. The sequence continues at coordinate 31,607,375 of NC_090896.1, forward strand.
ATGGTCTGCGCATCTCAAGATACTCGGATTTCCTATGGGTGGTGCTTATTAATACAGGGATATTTTTGCGAGATTAAAACCTATGTGGAGAAAGCAGAACTTAGCAAGTGCTCTTGGTATTCAAAAAGAAAATTGGGGGTAAACACGCCTTTTTCAGCGATAATTGAGCTTCAATTTGGAAAAGAACGCCATACATTGCTTTGTACAAATATTGTTGATTAATTATCTTCGAAAAATGCATGGTTATCCCCAATTTTCTTTTTGGATTTCAATAACACTCGTTAAGATGTGCTTTTCCCGCACAAAAATACCTTTGAATTAGTAGGCACCGTCCTTAAGATATTTTAAAAATAAATTGTTCAGTGAATTCTCTTGATATAGTTCTATAGTTATTATCATTTTGTGTTTTTATGTTTTCGTATTACATAAATATATTCTGAAATTGTACATAGTTTTCAAAACTGTAGATAAATATTTTTACTTGATTTATGTATTAAGGATTGTAAATTGATATATTGTTATTTCAGTCGAGAAGGTGGACCAGAAAGGGATAACCTTTTTCACCTCCTTTCACAATTTTTCATGGAATTTTGTAGTTGTTAATGTATTGTTTGTTAGTTTTTCTTTGTTTCCCGCCTATGATTAATTGTGAATAAACCATCATTATCATTATCATGATCATGATCATGATCATGATTATTATCATTATCATTATCATTATCATTATCATTATTATTATTAGCACTTGTAATCCTTGGCTTGCTTGTTTAGTCTCTGAAGCACCGGGTCCAACCCATGGGCCTTAGGTACCAAAGAACTAAAGACCAACTCCCGTCCATGGGCGATTGGTTATCCCACGTCGGACGTCAACTCGGTATTTCCAAACTACGGGGATTATTATGATGATGATGATGATTTTTTTTTTCGATTCTCTCCAGTTGTCAGATGTTCTACTGGGTAATGTTTGTTGTGTCTCAGCAACTCCCCGTAGCTTAGAGACACAACACTTTTCACAACAGATGAGCAGTTCCAAGGATGGCCGATAATTGCACACTTCAAAGTCAGGAACATCTAACTTGCCAAACCAGATCTTTGCACCTTTTTTCGAGGCTCCATGAATCCTTCTGATTTCAAATGCTAGTTCCTGGTACTTTTCAACTTTCTCCTCTTCAGTTCTGGTGATGTTCTGGTCCGCTGGCACAGCTCTCAATAAGTGTCCATTTCTGTGTATCTTTATGCGCTAAAGTAATATCTGGCAGATCATGTTTCAGCACTTTGTCAGTGTAGATAGTCCCAGGTAATCCTCACTTCTCCATTTTCTGTGGTTGGCAAGGGTTGATGGTCATACCACTTGTCAGTACACTCTATCCCATACTTCCTGCACATCTCCCAGAGTACACGCAGGGTTACCTTGTCGTGGCGCTTCCTATACTCTCTCTGGGCAAGCTTCTTGCTTCCACTGACAATGTGTCGTACTCTTTCATGTAGGGCTTTCTCCTTCTAGTTTTTTTACTTTCTCGTCTTTCTTCCTCTTCTCATTGTCCTGCAGACTCTCTTCTTCAACAATCACTTTCTCGTTCAACGCAGCTTGAAGCATCCACTCTGTGCTCTCCCTTAGGTAGCCATGAAGGGATTTGCTCTCCCTTCTTACACACTCAGTCCTCTTCCCCCTTCCTTTCTCGGCAGGAACACCCTAGCAACATAACTCCTGGTGTGCAGACAGCCATTCATTGCCAAGATCTTCCTAGTTCTTCTATCCATGTTGGCTACTTCCTCCATTGTCCAGTCCACAATCCCCGCACTGTAGCGTACTACACATAGAGCCCAGGTATTGATGCCAGGGATCACATTTCGTCCATTGAGTTTTGATCTACACAACTTCTTGACTCTTCTGATATACTCCGAAGTTATCGTGCCTTTCATCTTGGTGTTGAGAGTCTGGTCCAACTGTAAGATGCCAAGGTATTTGTAGCCTTCCTCCTCTATTTCCCCGGTTTGCTGGTCGTCTGGTAGTTCTATTCTGGCTTCATGTCCTTTGCCAGTTTGTATCCAGCTGTCATTTTTCGTAGTACTAGGGTCAAGGGTAACATGATCAGTATAAACAGTAGTGGTGAGAAGGTGTCACCTTGAAAAATTCCTCTCCTAATGTCCACCCTCCCGAGAGGCATTCCTCCTGATGTCAATACCGTCTTCCAGTTCATCATGCTGTTGCTGATTACAGAGATCATATTCTTGGCAGCCCCAACCATCTCCACGCATTTCAGGATCCATGAATGCGGTACCATATCATATGCCTTCGTGTAGTCTATCCAAACCATTGATAAATTTGCTAACCTTCTGCGGCAGTTATTCAGGATTGCCTTGTCTACAAGCAATGGATCTTTAGTTCCTCGGGGTCCCTTCCTGCAACCCTTCTGTTCATCTGTTAGCAGTGCATTCCTTTCCAAGTGGTGGTATAAGTTCTCTTCCATAACTCCTGTAAAGAGCTTCCACATCAAGGGTAGGCAGGCAATAGGGCGGTAGTTGCTGGCCTGGGCACCCTTCGCTGTGTCGTTTTGTATCAAAACTGTTCTTCCCCTGACCATCCACTCTGGTACATTCCCCTGACATATACAGTCTTGCAAGCATTCTTGCAATCTAGAGTGCAATCCTGTTTTTTTAAACCAGAACCCCTGAACAAGATCGGGGCCGGCTACCTTCCAGTTTGCCATCTTGCTCACTCCAATATCCTCCACAGTGATGCTGATATCTTCTTGCACATCTGTTGAACTTGTACTCCAATCCTCTAGCCAAGATGCCCTCTCATTATTATTATTATTGTTTGTCATCTCACGGTTAAAATGATTTCAACAAGCTGGTAATGTTCAACTGAGTATCAAGTTGCAACCTTCAACCTTAGATGTTCAGTGCATATCTCAAAATCCTAGCCGTTCCTAGGAGGCAGGCCTTTTGGAGGGTTCCAAGGTTCAGATTATGTCTGGTCTTAACTAACCAATAGTTGAAATTATTTGAGATCGTACAAAAAGATCCTAATACTATGGGAATCACCATCACTTTGCTGCAGCTGCAAATCCTCTTCAATTACCTTTTCAGATCCTGATATTTGTCCACCTTTTCTTTCTCTTTCTCAACAACATGGGTGTGAAAATGCCATTTTACATCTATAATATTACAATGGCTACTCTCCTTCTCAAGAACCACTATATCTTGTCTGAAGTGCTCCATGACCTTATCTGTTTGAATCCTCATATCCCAGAGGATTTTCACTTTCTCATTTTCAAACATCATTTGTGGGCTATGATCATACCAATTACCTGCATGTTCCAGGTCATATGTTTTACAGTTGCCAATATATGACCTGAGCAACTTTATCGTGGCGCCATTTCTTGTATTTTGTCTGAGCCAAGTATTTGCATTCACGCAACTGTTTTGTCTCTTTCTCCACATAGCCTGCATAAGGGGGAGATGTTCTCTTTGTCAATATGATGTTTAATTGACCTTGTTCTGATGGCTTGTTCTTGTGAAGCCATGATACTACCTTCAGTTGTTTTCTTCAGACATTTTTTCTTTAACCAGTTCCACGTTATCTCATCCCTAAACTCGGTGTTCCTGAAGAATATACTGTTCATGGTCCTATTTTCCAAATTCTCTTTTCTGGTTCCTAGTACGCTCTCTCTTGTTTTTCCGATGTCAACGGTTCCTTCTCTCTTTACAGCTTTCATCATTTTCTCATTACTTTCTGCAGCATATGCATACTGGCAGTTCTTTTCTATCAAGACACAGTCTTCCACACTAATCAGTCGCCCCTGTCCCCGTTCGGGTTTCTTGATATACAGGCTATCAACATCACCTTTTTTTATGGATCACACCATATAGCGTCATCAGCTTTCTAGTTTTTCTATCCAAATCTTTTAATTCCTTCTGTGTCTATCCAATTGTTCCTGCCCCATACCTTATATGGGATACAGCTCGGGAATGGATGGTAGTTATGAAATTTGTGCTATTTAAATGGGACTTTAATATCTTCTTAATCCGCCTTACGTATTCTGTTATAAATGTCTACTTCAGTGTCATCTGCTTCCAGAATACCCAAGTATTTATAGCCAATATCTCGGTCAATCTCTTTTATCTTCTCACCGCATTGGGATTCGATGCCCTCAGTATGTACCAGTTTCCCTATCTGCATGATCAGCACCCACACTTACTAATCCCGAACTCCATTCTTATGTCCTTGCGAATACGGACCGTATCCATAAGGGTATGCCGCTGTTTTTTAGTCCTTTCGAATAATTTTAGGTCATCCATATATGAGATGATTTATTCTTGGGCCACCACCACCTTTACTGAGATCATACCCAGCCCTGACCTTACGGAGAACAAGGAACATGGGGATCAAGCTATAATGACAAAAAGAATGGGGGATAGACTGTCCCCTTGAAAAATTCTAAGTTTTTTTTTTTGTTGGTTTTTTTATGTTTTTTATTTATTTATTTATTTTTTAATTTTCTCACAACAATTACAATTACACAAAACTTACAGGACACAAACTACCCATTTACATACCTACACATTACAATATCTACATGCTGTGATACAATCTAAGCATTACATATAACCAATTTACAGCCTTAAGTGCGATGTTCACATACGCTTTTTACGTTGGTTATAATTAATATCTATTATTATTAAAAACTGTGCTATATTTAATTATTTCATATACTTATTATGGCCTAACCTACTTACACATTACGCTACTAGAAGACTTACGATATATTTCATAGGGATCCTTAACCGGTGTGAAAGAATTTCCACTTCTTTCGAAATTCCCTTTCACCATTCAGCGTGACCGCAATGTATTTTTCTGTTTCCATTTTATCTTGCACCAATGAGATAAAGTCGCTGGAAACGAATTTAGCATTATTTAGCGCGTTAATGTATAGAAAATATTTGTCTAGCATTATGAGATGGTTGAGGGTCAAGCGGTGCGTACAGGGACGAGTAACTCCAAATAATACCTCTGGTTCGGAGAGAAGTATATGCGCGTTACTTACGGTAGAATACCAAGTTTGGAACTTGTCCCAAAAACAATATGCTTGCAGGCAGCCATTAAACAAATGATGCATTTTTTGACTATCAGAGGGACAGAAAGGGAAGGACGGGGAAGCAACCCTCTTCATTTTGTATAGAATACCGTTGGTGGCTAAAATATTGTGTATAATTTTGTGCTGGAATATTGCCAATTTAACTTCTTTTGTGGCCTTGAACGGCAGAAGATAAATTTTATTTAAATTCTCCTTTGCGATACCGTACAATAAGAGTTTTTTTCTGAGGTGGGAGGAGGAAGATTTTCGAGGGTCAACAGTTTTATGTGTAACATCTAGTACAGATTGGCGGCGAGGGTGTAGTAGAGTCGCCTGAGTTAGCGTGAAGGAGCTTCTTCCAACTTTGCGGGTTCTCGGATGTAAGGCCATGATATTGTAAAAAGTTGCAAGTTAACGTATATTTATTACGCAAGGCGAGAAAAGACAAGAAGCAATTTTCATGCTCGTCAAAAAGGTCTGAAATTTTCTTTATCCCTGCTCGGTGCCAATGAGGCAGATATACCTTCTTTTTTTTTCAATCGTAATGAATTTGTTGTTCCATATTATCTGAGACAATATTTCGGTCTTGCTGCGAGGTGTCGTAGACACAATTCCTTGCCAATGATGAATAATTTGTTTGTAAAATTCCGGAAAATGGCCAGTAAGATCAAAAAGGTTGTATTCATAATTACATTGAAAGAGGCCAGTGCCACTAACAGTAGAGAGGAGTGATTTTGGAATATACTTCCACAGTGCGTCTGAGGCGGAGCACAGCCGTTTAACCCAAGTTAGTTTCAAAGCCTTATCGAAAAGAACAAAATCTTTCATACCAAGACCGCCATCTGCTTTATTCTTGATGAGGGTTGTCTTTTTTATCTTAGCGGTTTTTTGCTTCCAGATAAAATCGAACACTCTTTTATTAACCTCTGTTGCAAATTTTTTCCATAACGCTGGAGATGAATACAAGTTTGGAGAGGGCCAATGTTTTAACAATATTTATTCTACCGTATATAGATAGGTCTCTTCGGGACCAGACACTTAAGGGAACTTAATCTGCCAAAGAAATTTTTCTTATAGGACAATTCAATATTAAAAGTAAAATGCACTCCGAGCGCATAAACAGGATCGTCGCTAATTTGGAGATTACCAATTGCGTCTTTTCGATGGCGCATAGAGCCAAGCCATAGCATTTCTAATTTTGCCTCTCACGCTGAGAGTAAATCAAATAAATTAGAAACTGACTGGACATCGGCAAGAATGGCAGTTGTGTCGTCAGCGTATTGCGTGAGCTTGACCTCTTCATTTCCTTGGATATGTATACCCTTAATGTCGTTTGACTGTCTTATACTTTGGGCAAGAAGCTCCATGGAAATAACAAAGAGTATGCCCGAAAGGGGACAACCCTGACGGACACCCTGCTCTAAGTAGAAGAGTTTAGAGGCAACACCATTGTTAACGACGCAACTGGAGATGTCTTTGTAAAACACACTGATCCATTGCCGAAGATTTGGTCCGAAATTGAAAGATTCAAGGCATTTTTGGATAAAGTCCCATTCAATTGAGTCAAAGGAGTGCGGGTTTTTGTAACGCCAGGTATCGAGCAGATTTTGCGTTTTAATCAAAGCGTTCAGTTCAATGGTCGATGCTTTTCTAATACCAACGGGT
>NC_090896.1:31619120-31631620 GCF_036669925.1 Montipora capricornis
ATTATTTAAGTCATCTGATATATATTTGACACTAACACCTAACTCTCCATTAACGTTTTTGCAAATATTGCACCATTTCCTCAATAATGTCGTATTCCAACAGAATGGTTGCTCCATTAACCACTGCCTGACCATGGAAATCTCTTTGAATTGGAATCAAAAATTCTTATACGTCCTATGCCGTCAATAATAATAGCAACGGTGTTTGTTTCTATTGTTAACAAGAAGGCATCACAGTCCTTTCTTAACATATTAAGAATATCTTGCGGTGGTATAAAACAGTTTCTGACATATGACATGTGTAAGTCACCTGCACAGCTGCTACTAAACTTACTGACATAGTTGTTGTCATTGATTGACAAAGCAGAAGGATCTCAGATAATAAGAGAAAAATTACTACGATGAGTATAGAGTGAATAACCCAGCATCAATATTACAATGAAGTTTGCACGACACCACTGGGAAGCGTGAGATGCATTAGTTTTACAGTTGTAATTAACAATCACTGATAAATAACATTGCCACACATTGTTTAAACCGGTATATTTCAAGTCCTGCGACCATCAAAACATTACCTTCAGCCTTGGTGACAGTCTGCTGTAATAGTTTTTGAAGATTTCACAAGGCACAAAAGGCCGGGATTCATTTCCACGTCAACAAGAAAATATAACAGCGATAAAATCGAATTTGAGTTAGCCAAAGCTTTGCAAAGTAGGTTATTTGCCAGGAGCAAAATTGTGTTAGAAGGTATTTATTGCACTCATGTAAAAAATAAACAATAAGTTAGACAAAGATTTCCCTCGGAAACGATTTGAGTATTCTATGGCGTTTAAATGAATGTTGTGCAATCCTATGGTATCTCTATATTGCAATACTATAAACATGACCTACAGCCTCGGACAAAATTGATGAACTTGCCCTCCGACAATGTTGTTTTGCCGCATGGGCTCAGACACTCGCGTTCAAACAACATTGTGGGGGGAGGGTGAGCCACGACCAGGCTGTACTAAAGCTACAGCCAGTGGCAAACGTTCTAGGAACTGTACACGAATATACAGATCTGAAGCTTTCGTGGCTCACTCTCCCGTCACAATGTTGTTTGGAAACCGAATTCAAAGATGGCACGACTCAAGAAGCATCCGTCGGTCGTTCCCAGTCAACTTCGTTTCTAACAAGGAGTGACAGCATCAAAAATCGATACTCTCTTGCCAACAAAAAGCGATGACGAATTCATCGCTCAAAAAAACGTGACTCATCCTTATACTTGTACATATTCATTGCCGTGAGAATGGCATCTTAAATTCCCACTTAATTGCTCCCGGCGGACCTTGTAGCTCAGTCGGTAGAGCAGCGGTGATTTAACCCGAAGGTCCTGGGTTCAATTTCCACCATGGTCAACCCTTTTTCTCTGTCTTTGTGTGGCCCCAATTCCATTAATAGGGTTAACGCTCACATGCTTTGCATGGCTACAAAATAGCACTTCACATTACCCTCCAATAGTTAATTCCTTGGGAATAAGTTGATTAACGTTAGGCAATCCTTATCCACACCATTAACTGATTAGAGTGTAATGTGAAGTGCTAGTTTTCTACCCCATATGAACCATGTGAGCGTTAGCACTACTAATGGAAATGGTCCCACACAAGGACAGAGAAACACTCTGACCAGCCTGTGACTGACGTCCATTGCCTTAAATCAAGTGAATTTTCATCCAATTCGCACATTGACACAAACATTTAGAGGTTACTGTTATTAGAAAGACGAAAAAAAGCTGAAATATGTTACTGTGGTATTGCGTGGCAAGGGCTCAGGAGGGAGCTTTAGCAACGACGACGGGAACGGCGTTGACGTCCCCCATAAAACCTCAAATTTGACTATTTAACGTTGTAGTTTTGCTGACGACGGCAAAGAAATGGACAAAAATGAAAAACGCACGTGCGGACAAAGCGTACAAAGCTATTGTTTTTAGCCACTAAATATGCAAATTTGTAACGTTTTCGTTGCCGTCGCCGTTAAATCTCCCTAGTATGGGAGTGGGGGGTCTTTCTTGAAAAAAGAACACTGGTTCTCAGCTTCTCTCATCCCCTGTTAACGGCACGTCAAATATCCCTATTGTGTTAGGTTTACTTCCTATAATTAGTGAAGCATGACCTTATTTAAAGGCCTTCCTTCAACGGACAGGCTTTTCGACCGTTTGTTTTTGTTATAGATATTCACATTGCTAATCATAGCAATCTGATTGGATGAATTTCAGGATTTTCATATATGAAAATTGTTCCATGGCTCGCAATGCCTGTCCGTTGATGGTAGGCCTTTAAAGTAGAAATAAGTGCCCAAAAAGGCATCGAAAAATAGTTAATCGAGGGAGTGGTTATGAAACCTTAAAACCTTCAAAAGTGAGAGCAGTGTTGTCGCAAGCGATATTGAGTAAGCCTTATTCACGATAGCCGCCATGTTGGTTTTAAAATTGTCATGCAAATTAGCCATGTGTTATGCTGGGGGGGCAAACATTGGAAATAAGGCAAATTTGCGGAAAATCGGCTCGTTGAAATATTGAAATAACATTGCTAAAAGTACATTTTAGAATTCAGAATTAAGTACCTTTTATAATAATTTTATATCGTTTGATTGCCCGTTGACATTTTGACTTTTACTTCGTTATCTGATCATTTTTCACTAAAAAAAACATCCAAATAACTTGTGTAATCATTCTATTTTACTACTTAGGTGATAAACATTCAATGAACGAGATACAAATCATCTGTGTGGCTAAATGTTCGTTACAACCTCTCGAACTTGTGTTGTTTGCCCCCTCACAAGTGTGTTGCTAATTTGCATGATAATAGCAAATCCAACATGGCGGCCATCGTGAATAAGGTCTATTGACCGTGACAGTGCACAACATTTTGTTTTCGCTTCGCACGGGTTCGCAAATCACACATGTCCAATACACCCTCATACCACCCAATCTGAGCCGATTCGTCTTTGCACTTGAGAATTCGACTAAGTTAAAGTCGATTCCCAAGAACCAGCAGAGGCTTACAACATGTTGACGATTCCACTCGAATCTAGCGTCAGGTGCTCTAATTAGTCGAGTCGTCTTGCTGGCAGTCGATTTGCAAGATACTTACAAAAAAATAAAGCAAGACCACGAGAAAGGCTGTTTGTAAATGTTGACGATTGGACTCGAATTGACTCGAATAAAGTCGCATAATTGTGGAAAACATCTTGCCATTTGTCAAGGTGCGCCAAGTAGCGAGCATTGTGCGAGGTAACAATTACGGTGTGTCGGTGTAGTGCCTCTTAAATCGTTTGAGCTCCATTTATTGTGTAGGAGGAATCAAAGTAATCGATTATTGTTCGGCCGAATTGTTCAACGAGAACAAGGTGGAATAATTTCGAAATACTTAAATACTTACGAAAGCGCTGGTAATCTCGCCATATGTCTCCGTGCGTCACACATCACATGCCGTCAAATCGAGCGTTCCAGCATCATCTTACGAGAAATCTTTCGTCCGCAGCAACCCATGAGTAAAATGAGCAACGCATAAGCAAACCTGATGAACAACTCAAGAGTAACCTAGGATCTCTCACCCTTATCCTCAGTGTGCTCCCTACTCATTTGGGGGGAGTCACTCCAAGGGTTGATGAGTAGCTCATTCTGAGTTACTCGCCCCGTCACTCACAATGAGTATTTTGGGGGAGTCAGTCCAAGGGCTCATGAGTAACTCATTCTGGATTCGCTCTGACGAAGGGCTAACGCTCGAAACGTCAGCTTTTAGAATCTCTGTACGGTGGCCAATTTACATTATCAACTCCGTTGATAAAACCAAATTTTTGTATAACTCATTCTGAGTCACTCACGCCCATGACTCACAATGAGTATAAAAGCAGACGTCAAACTCGCGATGCTCATTTGGAGCAATCCCTTTGGGTGAGTGTATGGCACATCTCTGCATGCCGCTACTGCCACAAACCGTTTAGTCGGGCTTATAACAGAGTTCTTCACGAGGGGCGAGGTTGTTGGAAACGCATATACCAGGAGCCTGTGGGAGACACTACCATGGGGGACATATTTGAGGAAGTACCACCCTATGCTGCCTCGGAAGAGAGAAGTGAAGAAGATGAGGAGCGAAACCAAGATGAAGAGGAAGAACAAGACTTGGACTCGGACTCGGACATGGTCATCGAGTCTGAGGATGAAGACGTTACTGACAGGGAAATGGATCACCAAGATCCCTGAGAAACTCTGCGCCAAGAGGTGGAAGAGTCACTGAGTTCAACCTATGACAAAAAGGTCAACAAGTTCTTGAAGGAGGGGGTCTCTGAAACGATAGCTGATACCAAAGCTTTTAATGCCCTGTTACCCGTTTACAGAAGAAAGTTGCGAGGGCTGTACTTGCACTATCTCCAGTGGTTTGAACGTCTAAAGCATGACCCCGTGCATAAAGACGTTATGAAAACCCGACATCTTTTCATTGAGGAGGATTCAATGGATGTTGTAGAGGCTACAGATCCAGCTGTGGGGAGACTGAAATTTTTATTGAACAGGATGATCCAACCGCGTCCCATCCCAACGCAAGATGAAGAAGAACAAAATGATGATGACAAATGAACGATTTTTAGGTGTACAAACTAAAGAACGTTGTTTGTGCTACTGTGCATATGTGTATTGACTGTATGGGTCCTCAGGCCTCCCTATTTTGTGAATACGGAACGCGCCCAGAGACTGGGACTTGTTTGACTTTTGTATTTTTGTTTATAATAACCTATGGACACGGACTTGGATAAATGATTAAAGAATGCCTCGTTTCCATTTTTTTTAACGTGAGGGTTCTGGGTCCCCGTGGCGTCATCGTTTTCAACCAATCCCCGTGTGTGATGTCATCCCGTCTCGGCCAATCCCGTATGCGACGTCTCTATATATGTCACGACCCTCCTCTCTTTACCCTCTTTTTACAACATGGTCACCTGCTGAACGGATCTGCGCAATATTTTTCATATAATTCAATGATGAGAAATGTTCAAGTCTTCCGTGAGAACAATATCATTGATACGACCGGTGGTGGCTGGCTCGTACGTAAGTACGGGCTCCGCCTTCCTACGCCTCCCTACCCGAGAGAAGGCTTGGCGCGAGTAGGTTCCTTCTGCATCCCCGTGTTTGTCGTCGGATCTATCCAACGCCGCCGACCGGCTAGACGAGTTATTGCTTCGTGCCTCTCCCGCAGGATCATCGTCCATTGCTTTCGACGTAGTAGCGGAACTAAACGACCGGTTACCACCCCGCCATGGGAATACCTCTCCTCTCTAAGTCTTCTCACATGGGGACTATAAATGTTGGGGTACCCCTTTCCCCCCCCCCCCCAATCTCTCTCCTCAGGTCCCCCCCCCCCATCCCTCTCCTCAGGTCGTGTGACCTTACAAGTCAGGCCATAAATGTTGGGGTACCCCCCTGATGCTAACACGTACGAAGTGGAGTCGTGTAAATAGACCATCAAACTCAATCTTGCTTCGACCATTGGCTTTTTCGTGTATCAAAACGCTAAGAGGCGCATGTTGGAATTCTACTACGACTGCGTCGACAAGTATCTCGATCGCAGTGATTTCCAACTCTGTGAGATAGACACGGACAGTGCCTACATGGCACTTTCTGTGGTGGAGTATACCCCCAAGCCGTGCTTCAAACGGTTTGGCAACGCAGTATCCGACGCGCGACGAGCAGGGGATCGGGACCCCAGTCAGGCTATCGTTGCCGACACCATGAAATTGGTGGGAAACTCGAGTTACGGCAAGGCCATTATCAACCAAGAACGGCACCGTAACGTAGAGCACTGTTCCGAGATCAAGGCTTCGCAACTGCTGAACGAACCTCACTTTCGTGGGCTCACACCCATCAATAACAACACGTACGAAGCGGAGTCGTGTAAAAAGACCATCAAACTCAATCTTCGTTCGGCCATTGGCCTTTTCGTGTATCAAAACGCTAAGAGGCGCATGTTGGAATTCTACTATGACTGCATCGACTAGTATCCTTGTTTCGACTTCTTTCCTTTCCGTGTAGCTAAGTAGCTTTAAATACCCGTAAAATGGAGCACGGATGGAGACGGGGGAGTAAAATGAACGCACCGTCGACCTCAGGTTTATCAGTTGAATTACTGTTACGAGTTATCGACGTTAAATATGGTTGCTTTACTTTACTTTACTTTACTTTACTTTACTTTACTTTACTTTACTTTATCTTGATCGCAGTAATTTCCAACTCTGTGAGATGGACACAGACAGTGCCTACATGGCTCTTTCAAGGAAAAGTGTGGAAAGCCTGGTGAAACCTGAACTGAGAGAGGCATTCGAGGCAGATAAAGCGAATTGGTTTCCACGTACGGACACACCCGAATATCGTGCCTACGACAAAAGAAAGCCGGGACTCTTCAAGGAGGAATGGCAAGGGGACGGCATCATTGGACTTTGCAGTAAGACCTACTACTGCTTTGGCGCAAAGGACAAATTTAGTTGCAAAGGGGTGAGCAAAGGCTTGAACGCCCTTGACAAAGACAAATATCTCAACGCCTTCTTCACTCAGCGCCCAAGCAGTGGTGTCAATCGTGGCTTTCGCACCGTCAACAATACCATGTACACGTACAATCAAGTGCGCGACGGCTTTTCTTACTTTTACCCCAAACGAAAAGTCCTGGACGATGGTGTGAGCACACAACCTTTGGATATTTGAAAGTTGCGGGGTGTGCGTACGGGGCGCCAACTTTTATGTGTGGACTGAGTAGGGACACTGCGGAACTGGGGTGACTTTAAGGAGACTCTACCCCATTTCTTGTATATATTGTAAATATTTGTTACGGGGCACCAATTCTTGGTGTGACCGGTGGGATGAGTGTGTTTTTTCATTGGCCGGCCACATCCAAAATCAGCGTGGATCAATAGGGTGCATGTATGGGGCGCCATCTTCTTGTAGAGATCTTGTAAATCGTCATTAAAATCTGTTTTGGTTGGATTTTCTTGTGTGTTTTGTGTTTTTAGCAGAGGGGTCTGGAACCTTTTCTTCCTAACTGGGGAGAGGTGTCCCAGTGGGGTCTGGGACATAAAAAACGCCTAAGGAAACGCCTAAAACGGGTTTGTCCGTTGAAACGTCTACAAAAACGAAACGCTCACGACCACGCCCCTAAACAATTCCTACGGTCTGTCAATAAAATTTCTTCTCGACCAATCAGGAGCCAGCTGGATAATTATTCAAAGTATTAGAGCTTTGATAATCCTAATATTATCCCGTTACGACGAACCAATCAGAAGCCTCCATTTCAACGCGTCCTTAGCAACGCCCCTTGCAACGTTCCTTAGCTCCTCAAATTCCTTTGCGCAAAAAAGGAGCGCGAATCATACATGATATATATACTACTGGAAATGATTTGTCACTGAGACACAAATCACTGGTGAAGGATTAAAAGACTCAGTCCGTAACCAGTAGCCGTTGTTAGAAAAGATTGAAGATGACCATTTGTGATTCTGAAAGTATTTACAAGGCAAACGATTAGCGTGGTTCCAAAATTGAACATATCAAAGGTTCGAGAGAGAATTCTGGCCTGAACAGTTTGTTTGAACATGACTGTGTGTTGAAAAAAAAGCTACAATTGACTATCACATTTTTTCTGGATTTATGAGACTCTAAATTTCAGTTCGTTCAAAGTGTTAGTAAACTTTTGAATAAATCATAGCAACATAGGAAGCTAATAAACATGCAAAACCATGTCGTGGGTAAGCTACACATGATTGTTTCAAAACCGGTCAGGGTAAAATGCAGACTGCAGACTGCAGACCAGGGGTAAAATGCAAACCGAGGGTAAAGTAAAATGTTAATAATAAAAAACTATTCCTAAGGATAAAGTAGTGAGTGTTCGTGATAACAATGGGGGTTGACAGGCCTACACAACTCCTATCCACGTGTTTTAGCCAGCTTAGAGTTTGGCTCGAATGAGTGTCTTTTAAGGATCTGCCCCTTTTGTACGAAATGCTCGGGGGATCTTTAAATATTTTGCTAAGTTGCGGTTGTTGTTGGATTTTAAAAAAATTGCCTGAGTATTTGTTTAAGATTAGGCACCGTTCGGTGGTATCGTATGACGAACGACAAGATTTGTACTTACTTTGCGCAAATCTCATTATAGCATGTGAACAATTGGGTGTTCGATAGTTCAGTACACTTAAAACTGCACAAAAAAGCACAGAACTGGAGCTAACCTCTCACGCCTTGCTATCTTACGGCAAACATCAGCGCTGTTCCATCAAACACACCATCAATCTAGAAAAGAACACAACATGCTGTAAATAGTACATTTTAGCCACAAGAAGAAACACAGCATCAAGCTGCGTACAATTGGATCGAACGCTGCATGCTCACGTTTCGCGAGTGACAAACCAACCAATAAAATCGCAGGATTTTTGATTCGCCGCTTGAGGATTAACACTGAAATAACTTCTCTTTGCCCGAGTGATACCGAACATTGGTCTCTATCGCTCTCCCTTATCGGCAACTGATGAGATCCCGAAACCGCGGTCTTGACTGAGAAAGACGGCCATGAACCTTCTAACCGAAGACGGACTTATAGCAGTCCCAACAACCTCCAAATAGGACGATGCCCAAATGGAGATTGAAATGTTACTTTCAGACCATGGCGACTTATATTGCTCCAACCTCGCAGACATGCAGCAACGAGCATACAAAACCGGACAAAGAACGTGCGGGAAGGAAAAACCTTTATTAACACAAACGTTTTCAAAGGAGAACGATTCGCAAACGAATCTATATTTCATATAGAAACGCATTTCAAATCTACTGAAACATTTCTGTATATACACGCATTTCTCAAATTGCCACCCCTTAGTGGTAAAAAAAGGGCTTTATCAAAGGCGATGCACTTAGACTTCCCCGAACAAATTCCTCTGAAAAGGAATTCAAAACTAAAATCTTGCATTTTAGAGCACATCTTATCGAACGAGGATACCCAGAAAGCCTGATTACGGCAACACTTTCAGACATCACTTGAAATTTGAGAACAGGAAACTTGCCCTCGTACAGAAATGCAAAGAAGATAAGTGAATCTTGTCGTTCATCACATAATACTGCCCAACGGTGCCTAACCGTAAACAAATACTCATGCAAAAATAGAATTTAATCCAACAACAACCGCAACTTAGCGAAATATTTAAAGATCCCCCGAGGGTTGCGTACAAAAAGGGCAGATCCTTAAAAGACATACTCATTCGAGCCAAACTGCGAGAAAGCTAAAATACGTGGATAGGATTTGTGTAGGCCTGCCACCCCCATTGTTATAACAGTCACTCTTTATTTTATCCTTATCACTCGTTTATTATTGATATTTTATTTTACCCTTAGTCTGCATTTTACCCCTGGTCTACAGTCTGCGTTTTACACTGACCAGTTTCAAAGCATTGCAAATACTCTCAAATTTCCGACTTCAAATCCTGTTACCAGAAGAGTTTTCTTCACAAATTTTGATATCTATATCTGCGATTCAGTGCAAAATCCAGATCATGGACATCGAAATAAAGCATTGACATAAAACCGTACAACATCAATATTGGTCTACTTTATTCAAGACTAACAAACATCATCCTTTTCAGTACCTTACATTTTCAAACAGTGAGAAAATTGCCGTCAAAATTGATCTTGCATTTCCTCAGCAATAGCCTAACTTATTGTTTCTGTTTCCATCTGTACACCACAGTGTCCGCCATGATCAGACCTTTTACATTTCCAACGACACGAAACCCATGCAGCGCGATTTTCAAATTCAGTGCTCATAAAGCGATTTGTTTTGTCCCCGCTTCAACATGAAAAATAATATTTTTGTCTTGTGCTAAAGCTGCTCCGTTCGTAAACTGCCATTCCTGTCCCTGGGCCCTGGACACATCAGTTAAATTCTGCGTGCAATTATACTTAACAGAGGGGGCAGCTTTTGTGTCAACGATTACTAGTTAGTATCAATTGAAAGCTAAGGCATTTTAGATTTGCTATGTAAAAACCGCTTTCAAAAATACCTAGATTTTGAAAATAGTTTCGAAAATGCCGATTTTCCGACATTTTGCAATGAGGTGCCGGGGAAAGCCAGGGTGGGGATTTTTCAAAGGGAACACAAAAACTGAACGATATTTTGGCAAACGTCAATAGTCTAAAATAGTTGTTGAACAAGGGCGACATGCATGTCCCCTCATGTCGTAATTAGTATGAAGTAAAAACGTCAGTATTGTAGACTTTGTCTATGCAAAAATCGCTTCAAGAAAAGGCCTATAGCTGGAGTTTTCCAAAGGTGTTGAAATTCTCGATTTTCTAACATTCTGCAAAGGGGATGCCAAGCGAAAATGTTGAAACAAGGGCGATTTTTTAGCCAAACTAAAATACTTTAGACATGAATGCATAATTAGGTCATTGAGCGAGTTGTATGTGCTAGTGTTTCTTTTCTGCTTCTAGATATTTTCGTAAGAAAATCGGCCATTTTTGAAAATTTCCTTTTGGTTCCCCACTTGCAAAATCACAGGAGCCTATGAGTAGGAGCTTGCCTAGTTCTCCCATACAAGCCCTATGAGTCAACCTTTGCGATCATTTTTCTAGTTTGAGAGTGCTACGAGTTCTTCGGCTCTGCACGCACTGTCTAGAATGGCTAATCAGAATAAGGCTATTGACAAAAATAGCACAAACAATGTATCCAAATTGTATATTTTAATTTAAACGTGAGTTTCCTGCTGAAGGATTAGTTCAAAAAATAGAATTATACGCGCAAAGATTGACTGAAAGATATAGTGCATAGGGAGGCTCCTAGAGGCATAGTCTCCTGAAAATCATAATTTTCGATACTTTTGAAAAAGTTGCTATTTCTTCTATTCTTGGCCATTCTCCAATGGTGTTCTTCCACAGAAAACATATACAGTCCCTAGGATTTCAGCACATACCAATTAGCACATTATGCGAGTTGTAGTCCTTAGCTTTCTCGATCCAAGAAGTTTTCCTAAAAAGTTGGCCTTTTCTTGTTTTTAATTGTCTTCCGCCCTCCCATGCAAAATCTCAGAAAATTTGCATTTTTAATTGTTTTGAAAACGTTGTTATTTCTCTCATCTCTAGGCTCCCACGACTTGTATTTCCTATTTTTTTAGCCTCCTGGGCCCGGTTCTTCGAAAACCGATTAACTTAATCCAGGATTAGCATAAACTTTGGTTTATTGTTTTCAACTTTGAAGTGCAAGTTTCTTTTGGCTATTTTTGGTTTACAAGATTGACTTCCTCTAATGCAAACAATTTGCCAAATACCAACGTTGTACAACATTTGGGAGTAGAGAAATAAACTCCTTGGTAATTCAGTTTTAATCTGGGATTAGCGTTAACCGGCTCTCGAACAAACGGGCCCTAAAGTTTCCCTTAAATATCAGTCATTTTTCAGTATTTTGCCCTGGTCTTCCTCTGCAAAAATTTCAGAAAATTGACATTTTCGACACAAAAAACTTGCCATTTTTTTTACTCTATGCCTACTTGCAAGCTGTTTTTTGCATAGAAAATATCTACAGTCAGTAAGCTTTCATTACTTTTGTGAATTGGGGCATTTGGCTAGTTGTATTTCCTCGTTTTTTTTTTTTTTTGCTTCTAGAACTTTCATCAAAATACAACAAAACGATCTGCAAAACTTCAAGCTTTTAAGGTAAGTTAGAAGCTATCATCTTAGTTTTTAATTAAATCAAGCTCAGCTTATTCTGCGGTGGCGCACAAGGGCTAAACAAAACTCAATATTGAGTTGGATACACAACAATCTTTCGATACAAAATAGTTACGTAGAACAGAACAGCGTTTCACGATGAAAAAATGTATTTCTTTTAGGTGTCTAATTAGGTTGCTTGGTATTAGTTCCAATTGGGATAATTAGGCCTTTATATACCACTTCTTATGAATGTCACACCACTTGACGCCGACTAGTTTACTCGAGTTGCACTTTGTTTTATTTCGGTTTAGATTTTTTCGTTCAATGCCGGGCGACGAACAAGAAACGGTTACTCGACAGGATTTAACCAAGTTCCGTACCTTCCTACTCGAGCAACTCAAGTCGCACACTTCTGAGCTCTCTTCTAAGTTCGCGAAGGCTTCTACCGACGCCGAGTGTACTTTATCTGTCTCTAAACAGCTCAAACTCGAGAGCGAGCTCAAGTATTCCTATCCTGGTAACGAAAGGAACTATAAGTTCAACCTTGAAGTTTTGGATCTTCTCGAAAGCGTTTCGAACTTCTTGTTCAAGATTCAGCGAAAGCGTCTCTACTTTTGAACGATTCTATGAAACTTATAAAGGAACGCAACAGAAAGATCCGAATTGCTGATTCTTCCGAAGGAGGTTGGCTCACGGTCAAACATTACGAGAGTAACGCTGTTGCCATTGACTTGGAGGACAATAAAAGGATCCGCGCTGCTGAAAGGGAAGCTTGAGAGTCAAGACCCGC
>NC_090896.1:31636620-31644120 GCF_036669925.1 Montipora capricornis
TTATTACCGCGACAATAATAATAACCGGCAAAGTGCCACATTATAGCTTTTGGCGGTATTTAATCATACAACGTTGCTGAAAGCCATTTTCCACTACAGGGAGAGTTTGAATCGACGTTAGTTTTCACAATTTTAAACAGTTTTTGTTTTTAGTATCTGAAACACGTAAGGCTACATGTGTTAAGAAATCGAAACAAACGGCATTCTGTCATAAACCGTATGTTGATATTCGAGTCCAGTAAATGTAACGCAATCTCAGTTACCCTCTCCCTTCCACCCAGCGTGGTCTTAAAACTTAAACGAGTTAATTTTGCTCAAATTAGTATTTTTCTAAAACGAAGTATTATTTTCACGAACCGGTAGGAATAATAATATTAAAAAACAACAACAACAACAATAACTTCCCACCCGCGGGATAAACGTTTTGACATGTTGTCACGATGGGGGTGGGGAAGGAGTACGTTTAGAAGTAAAAATTTTTCGCAGGGTATTTTTCAAAGTAAGATCTTTGTTTTAGGTCTTGCTAAACGCAGTTATAAAATGAATTTCATTACTTCATCCCGGTAGGGGAGCTTTCTTTGATATTGTTTTTTTGGTTTTGTTTGGTTTTGTCATTGACTCTCAGACTTGGGGAGGAGGGGGTAGTCCCACTTCCTGTGGATCTGATCGCAATATTCTCATTACGTAAGTGGCTTTAGTTCAACCCCAAAACAGTTCCCTTCATTTTCATAGTTAAAAAAAAACCTAAAAGGTACTGCTACAGCTGCGGTCGAACCCTCGGCGATACCACTCCACAGATTTCATCCTCTAAAAGGCACCAACCTAAGAGGGAGAACCTGGGAAGGAGGTACCAGTAGAACCTTGGCAATTTTTTGAGGGAGTACCCCTTCCCCCCGTTTTCAACCCGTTTTATAAAACTGGTTGTGGCTAAAACACTTCCAGGAAGCTATTAATAAAAGAGTTACTTTCGGCATGTGCACTTTTTGGCTATTTCCTCTAAGAGTGCCAAGTATGGAGCCTTCTTGCGCACAGGCGGGACAGGTGCATCAAGGCCGAGATCCTCGCACAAGCGCTGAAGCATCGGTAGCTTGAGGACTTTCAAGTTACCACTGAGCGCCATCTCACATAGGTTGTACTGATCGTATACCAGAGGATGGTTGAGCTGAATAGTTTCAACGACCTCCTTCGCTGCACTAAAGTTAGCTTCCTCTTGAGATGCCCGGATATCGGCTTCATCTGCTGGGCCCTTTTGCCGTAGTGTAGCGCTTTGCCTTGAGAAGAAGGACGCAATCTGCAAACTGGTTAGGAATTCTGAGGACTGGAAAAGTCGCACACCATCTGCTCCACGGGCGCGTCTCATTTCCCTCGCCACAACCTCGGCGTCAAGCTTACGGCCCGTTGTTTGACCGATAGAGAATTTCGCCAGTAAGTAAGACTTTTGCTTTTCGCTGAATCTATACGCCTTCTTTGCTGCTCTGAGGGCCCATCCCTCATTTGGTACAAAGTGACCCTCCTGGTGAGCAACTGGGGCTTTAAGAGAGGGCAATATGCCAACACCTTCTTCCAAATGGGTCTTGTACCCCATTTTCGCTAAATCCATTAGAGAATATTTCTCCGGGGATCGGGAACATTTTTCTACAGACAGATGTTTCTCGAAAGCAGACACTCTTTGGAACACACGAACGCAGCCGTCTTGAGGACAGAAATAAACCCCTGTGGTTAGGTCACTGTCTTCCGAAATGACACCAGATGGCTCGGCCACAGTTGCTGATGTTGAAGCTGTCTGTCCAACCTGTTTTTCAGATTTACATCGGAAGGAAGTAAAATCTCCTTCGGAGAATGATTTCTGAAGTACTTGGTATCGAGGACCTTGGGTAAATAAATTAATACCAATAAAGAGTTGTTTTCTGATTTCTTTTTCAAATCATTTATAAGTTTTTAAAGCAAACATGACAGAAATAAACGTATGTTCCCAATACATGGGTATTCATAGCTCGGTTAGTAGAGCGCTGCCGCGCTAACGTACGTAGAAGTTATGGGTTTTCCCGTTTAAGCCACCCAAAAAATTGAACAAAATGGTAATTCTTTAAATTGCTCCTACAACTGCGACAATCATTTCTTCATTTATCAGAACCAAGAATATTGCGTGGGACTCCAAAGGTATCTGATACATGTACTTGCAGATAATTATTGTATGGTAAGGTTCTCCAATAAAGTAAGGGTCTTACACTTTTGCATTTTAATACAGAACTTAAATTTAGCGGCAACTCATCCATTAATTCTCAGTAGCTCACTTTTAGTTTTAATTCCCATACTTACTTGATGAAGATCCTGGATTGATGATTTTTCCGCGACCAACACAATACGCACGCCAACAGGTAACAGACTCTGTAGAGCTAAACTCAAAATTGTTCAGTTTTGTAATGCCAGTAATAGTTTGCCCACTGTCAGGTGTTTCGATGATCTTATCAAGGGAAACAACTCTTACACCTTTCAATCCACCATGCGATAATAATGCGTCTTTAAGCTCATCGGCAGTGCAAACATCATTGCCTTCATCAATAAACGCCCTGATATGTCTTTTACAGCTTGCAGCCAGCCGGTCTGCTGCCCCTTTTCTGCCTTGGGGATCGCTAAAATCTACGCGGACTACTTTTACTCCAGTGCTTGCTGCCATCTCTCTGCAAGCTAGTATCGTGCGAGTGGAGTGGTAACAGCCTGCGTTGTCTTGTCTGAAGTAGGCTTTGTTTATCTCAGGGTGCTCGTGCTTGAGTGTTTCCCAGACATGATGCATTATGGATGCCACAGCTGAACTCCCCTGGCTGCAGGACTGAACTGCGTGGATAAAGGCTTGCCACTGTAGTTCCTCCTCCTTCCGTCTGTACACCACCGATTTGTGCCATGATAACCCACGCTTGCCAAACCAGTCCGTTTGGGACTCACGGTATCTATGAGGAAGAAACTTCATCGCCCAGTCGTTGACGATAAAAACTGTCTCCTGATCAAGAGCGTCGATAGCGTCCAAACGAGCCTGGTCCTGGTGAGCCGACCTCAGCAGATGACATTTCCATGACTGGATGGCAAGCACAGAAGCGTTGACTAAGAACAGGGCCTCTTCTTTGTCATCTTGCGTGGCAAACGATGCTCTTTCTACTGCAGAGGAAATGTTCTGAAGAGTTGAGTGCAGGATCTCACATTGCTCACAGCATTCTTCGTGTTTGTGGCTACACTGCTGCTGCAGATCAGGACTGGTGGAGTCACTTAAGGCAAACACACTGCAATGACTCGCAATCTCAGATGAAGAACACACGTGGACCTATAAGATGTTTAAAACACACAGCATTTATTGTGACAAATAGTGACAATTAAATCATTCTTTAAATTTTATACTTAAAGTCTTTGTAAAGAATGATTAAATTCTTTCCAATTGCTGTATTTATTCAATCAACCGCCCTGGGCGCTTATTAAATTTTTGGACCTTGAGAGTGGGCGCTTATTAAATTTTCACCATTTTCAGCAAAAGTAGTATGTTTATTTTGTAACAAAACAATAAATGGTAGTACCAAACGCGAAGATGTAACAAAAGGTTTCTGTAAAATACTCTGAAGAAAACTCCGCCTTCGGGGAAGTCTCTTGAGTACTTATTCAATATTTTTCGGGGGGTTAGTTTGCGTGGGAGGAAAAGGGAGTGGGCACTTTTTCGAGGCTGGGCACCTAATCGAGGTGGGCGCTTTTTCGAGGTTAGGCGCTTATTCGAAAAAATACGGTATTATTATTTTTAATTAAGCCTTACCTTAAAATCACTTTTAAGGTATAATTTTGAACCCTTGAGCAATTCCACGTACTGCAACTCCCACTCTTTCCCGAGACCGAGCTCTCCAAGTCGGCGGACTAAATTCTCTAAGTCTTCAAAGGCACGCGCACCGTCTGCGGCCACGTAGTCAAGTCCTTGGAGAGATTTTCGGACCGAGGCCTTGCATTCCTCCAATACACGAAGCATAGTACGCTCACTGAATGGTTTAAAGCCAGTTTCGTGGCAGTACTGAGCGTACTGACGTGCTATTCTTTGGGGTATCATCGTCCTTATGACGTTTGGTATCTCAACCAGGTGGCCAGAAGAGAGTTTCAACGTTTTCTGCCCAAATGGTAGATCCTGCACCAAATGCGGACTTGTTATATACGATAAAAAATGGTCAAGTTGCTTCAGATCAACCTTTATCCTCGGCGAAGGGTGGTGCGTTGTGGGAGCCCCGCTACCATACTGTAAGCGATGCAGGTTGGCCAAGCTATAGCGATATCTAGTTAAGCCTGGTATAAATCTTGAAATATCATTGAAGCTGGCAACGCCTGACATGATAGACAAGATCTGCCTTCTTGTCTCCCACCCTTGAGCTTTACCGTATGCCTCTGCTAAGGCCTGAAGATAATTCTTGGACGTTTGTGATAATTCATCGAGTTTAAGAGCTTTGTTCATGGCAGGGGACGAGACGACCGCTTGCCAAAGAGAACCTGCATAATTAGGTGTAAGATCTTGTAGGACTGAAGAAAAGATCTCCACTGTCCTTTTGGTGTATCTCTTCTTAGTGCTCTCTCCAGCTTTATCCCATTCCATCCAGGGCTGAGTTATTGGCGGGATGTTCTTCGAAACCAGATATTCGTTCAACTTTTTACGAGGTTCTTGCATAGTGGTTGGGGCCTCGTCACTCGTCGAAGAAACAAGACTTCCGGTATCCGGACTGAGGAACGTCTCATCATCCCGTCCTCTTGACGATATCTCCAGGCTCTTCAGTTCAGTTGCAAGGTCATCAGACGATAACTCACTACTAGTTGTTTCTGCACTTGAGCGGCCTGTTTCCCCCTCTACCTGAAACAGTTCAAACAAATATATTGTGTAATTACTATAAAGCATGATAAAATGTTTATTTTGTTTTATTTTATTCATAAGCCAACACCCACACAAACCCGTTAAGAAAGAAAGAAAGAAATGAAAAGAAATCCCCTAAAGTAAAAAAGGATTAAAAAGGAAATGAAAGAATGAATGATGAATTTCTTTTTGGAAGGAAAACATCTCATACCGTCGTTAAAGGAGCCACTTAAGCGAACCATTTACACTGGTGTTTCTTATTACTACTTACCAACAAATGGGGCTCGGGTAACTCTTGCAGGTGCGAGACCCCGGGGACGGGCTCCACCCCACCTGAAGCAAACACTAGAGTTTGGTTGGGCTTTGCCTGTTTGCTTATATACTCGTTGCATTGTTTACAAATTGCTTTAAATGGAGAAACAAAAGCAACACAAAATGAACAGACGAACAGAAATTAATGTCAATATACTGTATAAACAATACATTTAAAACATACATAGAAAGAAGAGAACTTCCTGCCCGCAAGACCAATAATTTTGAATGAGGACTGCAAGGTGTGCTTGGATTACCCGCACCCCCAAGGCAAAAGTGACCCCTGCGTAATACAAACAAGCGACACGTGATAATTAATACATCTTAAAAGCGCCTTTCCCTCTCCTTGCACGCTCTCTTCTCTCTTGTCACTGTCTCGTGGAAATTTCTTACTGTTTCTTTAATAGAGTGCTAGCAAACTCCTCGCCTTGTGTGCCACCTTATATGTGATTCTTAACCGTGAAAAATTACCATTATCTAACCAATCTTCGCAGAAAAGTTTGCAACTTACGTGATCCAACTGGAATACATGTGTTCGTGGTTTTGAAAATAAACGCCGACTTCAAGCTATCCACTCGGTGGCTCCCTTTAGCAGTTGTAGTTTTATGTACTGCTAATTCTTTGGGCACTGTACACATGGTCTTCCCTGTCCTCCAGCGGATACCGAAATCAGCCCTGTGCCTTGGACAAATGCTCAAGGCATAGTGATGTTCTTCCACAGAGAAAACCCCTAGAAGGAGAATTTTTTGAGAATAACCACCCTCAAGTGCACGATGATAAAAAGTAAAACGTATAATAATAATATAGCTGATAAAAAGACCAAAATATTATATTTTAGGGTGGTATTTACCTGCTCTGGCTAACAGCAACTTTATTTCAGATCCTAAACCCTCATCTGCGCTGAGGTTTAAGATCTTTAAATGGCCAGTTACATCTTTTGTACAGTCTTTGAGCGCAATACATTCCAGCTGACCAGGATAATCTGTGGACTGACCGCAAGGTGTGCCCTGGGAAGGGGTGACCTTACCTAGAAGCGCTTTGTAGCTACAGTGAGCCATTCAAGAAAAGATGAGACCGAGTTAAACAAGGATATATGACCAACGCTGTATTTTCAACCTGTTGCGAAATGTTGTTGCACAATAGTGACGGGTGTGCTCGTGCGCACGGTTGCGTGACTCTCTGGTAAATTTCCTGTGCGCCAAGCATGCACGCATTTCGAAGCGCCACAAATGGATCTGAATATGAACTTTAAAGCCTCTGATGTGTTTTTACAGAAAGTTTGCAATGGTGGACACAAAATGGAGAGAAGGATAAGGTAAATGTAAATTTCGTTTTCGGTTTCAGTCGTTTCATGGTGTCAGTGCCAATTTTACAATAGCGCCGAATTAGTGCAGTCTTTGTTTGTTTGTTTGGGTTCGGATTACTTTGTTTAACTCCTTTTCACTTCTGTGCAATTCAACGAAAAGTCGTGAGTTGATAGTATTAAAAATATTTGGAGTACTGTATTGCTCGCATCCTGAGCGCTTGAGACATCGAAACAAGGTTGCATTTACAGGATACGGCGCTTTAGGAAGATCAAGTGACTGAAGTAAAAATTCCAGGCAGTCTTGAGATATGTGGGGTAAGTAATTCTTTTCAACCGATCTTTATTTTGAAACTGTTTAGGTCTGAGAGGCCAAATGTGTTTATTGCGTTTAACCTAATCTAAAACGACTTGTGAATTTCAAACGAAAGAAGATATGGAAAGTGCCCTTCTGATCGAGTGACGGGACGAGAAAAATGTTTTTTAATGTTTGTTGACAAGCGCTGATAATATTACAAAGTTAATAACTCACTTCTCTCTTAGAAAGCGTACTGAGATAGACCTTGAAACTTTACTTGGTAAATCTTTAAGATCTATATTTTAGCTCTGCAATGCTTAAACTTAAAATTGTCAAAGGTAAATTTAGTTTGATATATTTTAACGCAAGTGATTGTAACTATAATGTTAGATGTTTGTTATAGATCCGGCGCCATTTTGCACGTTGATATTGCTCAGACTTCCGATTCCTTCGAAGGGAAGCGTTTCGAGTTCGACCTTGAAACTTTACTTGGTAAATCTTTAAGACCTATATTTTAGCTCTGCAATGCTTAATTGTTAAAAACTTTAAAAACTAACATACCAGGAACATTTTTATCCTGATGAATATTAGCTACATTTTGCCGCTATCGGAAGCGGTCTCCGAAGGTGTTTTCTAAATGGCCTGAAAAACCATTGTACTATCATATTTGAAAAGATTAAAACATTGGTAGTGTACAAGATTGATTGCTTTGAAATTCTTGTT
>NC_090896.1:31656620-31661620 GCF_036669925.1 Montipora capricornis
GGAGTACTGTTGCCCTGTGTGGCATTCCTCTCTCTCTGTCTAACTCTCAGAAAGAATCGAGAGAGTGCAAAAACGTGCGTTACGCATCATTAATCCTGCCTCCCACTACGAAGACGCTTGGATGCTATCCGGCTGCACGACTCTGTGCACACGACCTATTGTGTGCGAAAACTTTTGAAATGATCAAGGAGCCCGGATCACGCCTTCACCATCTTATGCCACCGACTCGGGAGCGCGCGCAATGCCGCTCCTTACGCTTTAACGATGGACCATCGCTGATGAAATGTAAAACAGAGCGCTTTAAGAAACGTTTCTTCCCGCACGTGTGCTTTAAGGCTCATGGTCTCTAGCAGGATATTTTCTAAAGTTATTAATTATCTGTAGTAAAGTATTTATCATATCGAAATTGAAGACTGTAAATTTAGAGTAATTTAAAATTGCAAAATATGTAAATTCACAGTAATTTTAAAATGTAATGCCCAGTTCCCATCAAGTTGACAAGTTGTTATTTTACCAGGTTTATTGTTATGTAATGTAATGACGCAATTCGCTTCATGCGCGACGTTTTATAATAAAATGCTATTAATATTATTGTTATTATTGTAAACATATTTTAAGAAGTGTGGTGGAACTGTAAATGTCTATGAAACGATTTTCCAATTCTTATTTAATTCTGTTCTTCGTTGTAGAAAAATGTCAGAGACAGAAGCGATTCAATATGAAAAGAAAACTTCCGAGGATGCAGGAAAACGCCCCGAGCAACAAATCGTGTAGTCAAACGTTGCTTATATGGGGATGTTGCATCTTATGGCGCTATACGCGATTTATCTACTGCCCTCGGCAAAGCCGCGAACCTGGATCTGGACCTGGCTTTGCTACTTTTTCGGAGGTCTTGGAGTCACTTGTTGATCCCACAGACTCTGGTCGCACCGGTCGTACAAAGCCACGTGGCCTTTCAGATTGTTATTAATGCTATTCAATTCCATGACAGCACAAAATTCCATCTTTGAATGGGCGAGGGATCACCGCATTCATCACAAGTATTCTGAAACCGACGCAGACCCGCACAATGCTAAGAGAGGATTCTTCTTTTCACATGTTGGTTGGTTATTGATGAAAAAACACCCCGATGTCATAACGAAAGGAAAACAATCTGATCTGAGCGATTTGTACGAGGACAAAATCGTCATGTTCCAGAAAAGGTAATCATTGATCAGAGTTATTACGTGGTATGCCTGAGACTAGCCGCTTGCTTTTTATCGGTGAAAAAAGCAAAAAAAAGCAAATGGACTCGCGCTAACACCAGCCCGGTGTGTCAAGTAAAACACCCGCCTGGTATGTTAGCTACACCATGCTGATGCTGCTAATTGACCGGGTGAAATGGTTGTGCGCATGCGTGATGCGTTGGCCACAACGGGTTGGTGTTGGCGTGTGTCACCTTGCTTTTTTTGCCCTTTTTATCGTCCCAAATGCTCACCTTGTTTTTCATTGTTTTCCGATTGGCAAGGCCTCTTTGGCTGTTACTACCGTTATTATTGACAGCCTCTTTTAAGGTACTTCCAGAGTCGCTCTTCAATCAGTCCACTCGCTAGTGTAACAACAGAGGAATGATAAAGTTAGATAACCAACTAAACTGTAAAATCAGCAAAGGAAGTCAAATGAACGAGTAGTTCGGGGAGGACTGGAAAGGTATGAAGTTTTGTTTGATGAACAATATTTCGGCTGACCAAACCAGCTTCCTTCAAGTTTGAGATGTTAGGATTTTAGTGTTGCAGTTGTTATATAGATGGATGTTGTAAATGGTATATAGAGGGAGGATAGTACAATCCGCACAGATTAAGACATTTCCGAAAGGAACAACTCACAAAAGGTATCTCTTCCGATATCTTTCACCTTCATGCCATAAAAAATGTATGTGATCTGTATTTATTTACCAATGACACAGATTTTGTTAATTCCAGATACTACAATCTTCTCAGCAACTTTTTCAATGTGGTATTTCCGGTATTCGTTCCGTGGTACTTTTGGGACGAGAACCTGTTCAACGCATTCATAATTTGTTTCGCATTCCGCTATGTTATTACCGTCAATGGTACCTGGACCATAAATAGCTTGTCTCATCTTTGGGGGTACAAGCCTTATGACAAGACCATAAATCCGACACAGAACTTTATTGTTATCTTAGCAGCAAGTGGTGAGGGATACCACAACTTCCATCACACCTTTCCTCAAGACTATGCAAATAGTGAATTGGGTCTGCGAATAAACGCATCCAAGTGGTTTATTGAGTTAGCCGCAATGCTCGGACTAGCATATGACTTGAAAACTGTATCTAAGGAAGTGATATTACAGCGGAGAATGCGCACTGGAGACATGCAACACTTAGCTAGGAAACAGTAAGAGGGTTATGTTTATAAAGGGACTTTCGCTCTTAGAACAAAGATTAATCACTTTGCCTCTCTTTAGTAAACGCAGTTTTTAGGTTTTTTTTTTCATCAAAAGCTTTGCCACAACTGACAACAAACGGCATAAGATATGCAATCACACTGATTCTCAGGCTTAGATCATTTTTAAACAGATTTTGTTTCGTGCTGTAAAAATGAGCAAAATACCGGGCGGAGAAGGTGGGGCCTAGTAGTTTTAGCACTTACCTTCAGATCTGGACACCCCGGGTTCACTTGTGTAGTTTGCTAGAATAACCGATCGTAGTCGAGGGAGCAAGTAAAATAAATGCTTTTCTAAATCAGCAGGTGTTACCGCCTAGTTGTTACCGCCTAGTTGTTAAATTAAATATCAACCTTTAATACAACTTTACCGAGTGTGTAGGATTTCAGAATATCCAAATTCCAGGTGGATTTTTCAGAACAAATCTAAATCCAGATTTTTGAGATTCACCTTTTTGGCCTTTTTCTGAGGGAAAGGATTTTTTTACTCCTGTTTGTAGAATTCTTCCTATAAACAAACCAGCTTGCTGCCATTTTTTGAAATTGCATGCAATGGTTAAAAATTCAGGCCCGTTCTGTCACAGGTCTCCATTTATGTTGTCATGGCAAATGATAATAATATATAACAACTTTCTTTAAATGTCAATGGATTTAGCACACGCGTACTAATTGGGGACTCTGACGAAATTAACTCAAATCAAATCAAATATTGGTTTTCAGTTTGTGGAGAGGGGAAAACCGGAGTACCCGGAGAAAAAGCTCTCGGAGCAGAGAAGAGAACCAACAAACTCAACCTAAATGTGACGCTGAGTCTGGGAATCGAACCCGGGCCACCTTGGTGGGAGGCGGGTGCTCTCACCACTGTGAAAGAAGGGTGGGGTAGGAGAGAGGTAATGGAGAAGATCAGGGAGGGGTAGATGAAGAGATGTCTAGTTCTTTTTTAGATCCCCTAAAAAACCAAGCCCCCTCTTTATTTAAATTACACCCCCCAAAACAGAAAAATCCTTTTTTAGACAGTTGATAAAAATAAAACCAGGTTAAAATAAAATGAACCGGTTAAGATAAATTTCAAACCAAGAACAAAGTTAAACCACAACATAGATACTTTGGATTCATGATTCGTTTTTGGATTTCGCCAAAAATAACGCAAAATCCATTTTTGGATTTTCCGAAAAAACCGCACCCCTAAACGGCTAACTGTGCTCAAGTCAAATCTCCCGGGATTAAGATTCTTTGTGTATTGAATGTATCATTCGTATTTAAATGATATGGAAATACTTGAGTTGCCGATTAGAGGGAGCTTACGAAACGACGACGCCAACGCAACGACGACGATAGAAAACAATAGGTTTAGTGAGCAAAAACAATGGCTCTGCACGCTCTGCACGTGCGTTTTACGTTTTAGTTCATTTCTTTGCCGTCATCTCCTAAATGACGACGTGAAATGACAAAATTCGAGGTTCTGTGGAGGACGTTAGCACATGACGATGAATTTTCAGTTCTCTCTCTACGCTTCCAACCCACCCACATACCAGTTTAAATCCTCGACGGTTTCTACTAATTTTTAACGCGAAACTACATGAAATAGCTTCGCAGTGATATGAATAAGGCGATCTTGTATTTTTAAATGAAGTCCTCGTAGCCGTCGTCGTCCTCGTTTCGTAAGCTTCGTTAGGTCTATTGAACCGTGCAAATCGCAAATCCGTGCAGTCTGAATTTGGATTCACTCACCGGTATTTCAAACCCAGCGAATCCAAAGAATTCATCAAATCAAAAATCGGGATTTGGATTTACCAAAATGAACGCCAATCCTCTTTAAGATCGAAAATCAATTCTTGGACACACCTTTGATGGTTAAGAATTCATATGACCCGAGAGAGATCACAAATCCGTTTTCCCAACAAAACTCACCCTTAGTACTGTATAGCATAAGCATAAGCTTTATTTGATTTACCACGAAATACAAATAACGATAAAACAAAACAGTTACACAAAAGCAAATGAAAGTGGCGAGGAAGCCCAAAAAGAAACCATGAGGCTTATAGATATTGGGCTCCCTCAGAGTAAAAATAAAGTTAACATTAACGGTAAGGCCTGGATCGAAAGTAAAATACAATGAAGGTAAGTAAAAATTAACTAATTACATAGACTGAGTTGACAGAATATAAAGTATGATACAAGTAACAACAAGAATGAAAATAATATCAGACATGAGAAGAAATATAACTATTTACTACAAGATTTTTAACTAATAATTCATATATAATTTTTTTTTCAATTTCGTTTTGAATAAGTGGAGAGAATTAGATTCTTTAATATCATTTTCTATAGAGTTATAATAAGTAGGTCCTTGGAAGCTGACAGAAAATTTACGAAAGTTTGTTCTACAAGAAGGAAGGTGAAAATCGTTCGCATGTCTAGTGGCATAGCTATGGACTTGTTTGTTTAAAGAAAAATGATTGTTGAACTTTGAAGGCAAAAGAGAATGGTTAAGAGCAAACGTAAGTTTACCCAATTCTAGCTGTCTAATATCGGAAAGTTTTAGTAGTTCTAATT
>NC_090896.1:31669120-31679120 GCF_036669925.1 Montipora capricornis
AGCCAAACGCCAGTGTGCTACTGTTTGAAAGGGCGCTAAAAAAGAAAGCAGTTTTCTTTGAAAAACTCTGCCTTGTCGGAAAATGTTTGATGAACCAACCACACTGGCAATTGTGTTGGTTAATTCAAAGACAATCACCAACGACCGGCGGTGTCGTGAACATCTTGGGGTTTAATAATGGTGGCGCCAAGTGGTCTTGAAGTTGTCTTCATTATTCTTCAAAGCAGAGAAACATCCAACCATGTGTCAACCTTGTTGCAGTTTGCGCCTATTATCCTGATAACTGGAAACTTTCAAAGATCCTAGAAATAGACCTGTTTTGATTTGAATGATTAAATGTCAACTGCTATAAATATTTACTTCCTCAATTCATTGGAGAAATATAATATTGAGGTTGGAAAGGGAAGAATGAATAATGAATAACGGCTTAACTTAAAGAAAAAACGAGTAAGGAACATTTGGCGTTCGAACATTCGGATAAAGAATTTTGTAGTTTCCGTAAAGAACAGCGAATACGGAAAAATGAATAACGAACAAAATTTCAGTAATGAGTAATAAATAACTCGGGAAAAAATGGAAGCAATAATAAATGACTGAGATCCATTTAGCCGCTTCCTTCCCCGAATATAACATGCATTAATGCGTATTTATTCGAGCCATGCAGGTGGGATTTTTCAATCAATAAAATGAATCAAGCTATTCGCATCTTTTAGAAAGTTTAAAACAATTAACTCTGTTTGCATTTAATGTCAACGGAATGAAAAAGCCTGGGGCACAGGCAAAAAATCAATTGTGGGATTCCAGAATTCATGTTTCATAAACAGAGATCCATTTGCCACAGGACTGGTGCAAACCTTAGACAGCGCTTAGCAACTCCTCTGTCCGTTTTTTTTCCGAGGGAATTTACGAAGATTTCGAAGGGAAATTGCATTGTCACAAGAATATTATACGTGTGATACAATGAAAGGCTCCAGTTTTGCCATCTCGTGCATATGGTTCGCAATATCCTTTTTGATCGCCGCTTTCTTCCTTTTTGCGGATTCGGCCATAAACAGAGGTCCGACAGAACGATCTGCCCAATTTCAAGCTTTTGAAGGTAAATTAACAACATAGATAGTAGTTTTAAGTTTAAGCTCAGGTTATCCGGTGAGATTCATCGGAAAAAAGTAGTAGACAAATTGATACGTAATAGGAGACGACAACAGGGCCACAATCCCAGTTGCATTTCGTCCCCTTAGGAGCTACAAAACAATTGCTGAGTAACATGCAATGAAACGCGTTTCAATTCATTTGAATTTTTTTTATTTGATGGCCTTCATTCAGTAATCGATATCGGTGTCCTCTCTGATGATATTTAAGGACGTTCCCGCTCAAAATGTTGCCACAGACAGATTTTTTTAAAACTTGCCAAGCAGAAAGGTAAGGATCTACTTTTGTCAAAAAGGCAAAAAAAATAAAAAAAAATTTGGGGGTTCACCGTGCTCGTTTTCGAGACAAGGTGCATTTTTTGAAACTTGCGTTATTTTAAGACGATCTTAGAAACTAGACGCTCCGTGAGCGTACACTGGGTTGCCTGTGGTACGTGCAGCGTTCCAGGCAATTTTTTCAAGTCGGGGGTCATTAAGACCATTTAAGGAGCACCCAGAAGTCATACCAGTAGAGGCCCTTTGGCTCACACGTTCATACGACGCTAAGTCTGGGAATCGAACCCGGGCCACCTTGGTGGGAGGCGGGTGCTCTCACCACTGTGAAAGAAGGGTGGGGTAGGAGAGAGGTAATGGAGAAGATCAGGGAGGGGTAGATGAAGAGATGTCTAGTTCGTTTTTAGATCCCCTAAAAAACCAAGCCCCCGTTATTTTTTAAACTACACCCCCCAAAACAGAAAAATCATTTTTTAGACAGTTGATAAAAATAAAACCAGTTTAAAATAAAATGAACCGGTTAAGATAAATTTCAAACCAAGAACAAAGTTAAACCACAACATAGATACTTTGGATTCATGATTCGTTTTGGATTTCGCCAAAAATAACGCAAAATCCGTTTTTGGATTTTCCGAAAAAACCGCACCCCTAAACGGCTAACTGTACTCAATTCAAATCTCCCGGGATTAAGATTTGTGTATTGAATGTATCATTCATATTTAAATGATATGGAAATACTTGAGTTGCCGATTAAATGAGAGCTTACGAAACGACGACGCCAAAGCAACGACGACGATAGAAAACAATAGGTTTAGTGAGCAAAATCAATGGCTCTGCACGCTCTGCACGTGCGTTTTACGTTTTAGTTCATTTCTTTGCCGTCATCTCCTAAATACGACGTGAAATGACCAAATTCGAGGTTGGTAATGTAGTGTTCATGCGTCTTCGTCGGATAAGCATGTGGTCGACTAGAATTTGCATAAAGAGGCTTCCCTATCGTTCGTATCAAATCTTTGTTGATGGCACTACTTACAGACGAGATCGCCGTGATCTGCTTGTCACATAAACAGACCAACCATAGTTCTCCATTATTAGAGTAACTCCGCAACTTGGCAACGTGACAGCTGTGCTCGATGTTTCTCCAGCGCAGATACCACAGCCAAGTCACGGTTTCCTCTACATCTTCATGGGTATCTTTCCAAAGGAGCTTGAGAAATGTTGCAATCCTGCATGGCGTGAACAGTTGTGATTTCCTTTCTTATCAAAGGACCAAACTGATTCAAGATACATTGCACATTCTCCATGTCTCCAGGGCGGCGCTGTGCCAGTGTCCTTCCAGTTGCTTCCCAGTCGGCAAAACGTTATTTTTTTAATTAAAAAAGGGCATGTTACTAATGTCGTATATTAGGAATGGATTATTCAGTAAAGTATAATTTTGTCTAGTCATGGTTGGTGAGATTTTTTCTCAAATGGCTAAACTAGTTTATCTCAATGGTAGAAATGCTGTCGAAGAGTAGGAAGATGTTGAAATTTAATAATGGTTTGTGCCCTCAACTGGACCTCCTTCTGGAAACCACTCGAGACAAAAATCAAAGTCGCAAAGTCTTCTGAATTTTTATCTAAAGGAAGTTAGAGATGACCTAGTAATAAATCGTGTTTCAAGTTTCCAGTTCCGTGAGGTCTCTGGTTTTGAAAATACAGCATTTGGAATTCCAAAATTGTCACCATGCGTGACACCACGATACTAAACTATTTGGTTGAGAAAAAATATATCCCTATGAATCTAAGCAATTTGAGCCTTTCAAGTACATTAGGAGATGTGTTCATACTCATGTATTTTATCTCATGAACAAGAAGCAAGCGCTTTTATCGCAAAGTAAACTCCAGATGTTTTCGTTGATTCCCGGCCGCCATATTGGTGGACCAAGAAAACTCTATAAAGTTGCGTTAAACGCTTCGACAGATAAATCAGAAACGATGTACCTCACAGACCTGAGAATTGGAGAGGTGGTTAAAAGATTTGTTTCCTACAGCATTCCAAATTATTGGCCTTTTTTATTTAATGATTCCGAGTTTATTTTCCTGTTGCGTAACAGTGTAAACGATGCGAGAAGCGAAATGAAAAACGGAGTATCATATCGCGCATCTTAATTCCTCCATTCGCGCATAACTACATTTCCTTGTGCCTTTGACCGTAATCCCTTGCATTTCGAAGACAATGCGTTCTTTTCCCGATTACAGAGCTGCCTCGTTCGTTCGCATCAGGCACATTCACTACGGCAGGAAAAATAGTTCGCCTGAATTTTTCATACATCTTAGCCTAAAGTTTTCTAATGCAACTCAGTCGATTGGCCTTTTTAATTTGATTTTTTATGAATCTCCAGAAATTGACACAAAAAACAATTTATAATTTAAAATCGTTTTACTCTTCAGTATTATTGAAATTTGCCATCACGAGACACCGTGAAATAATTATCAATTGTTTACCAGTGAATGGCTCCCCTCGTTAGGGGAACTAGAGCTTTCTTATATATATAGTTCATATGTGGGTTTACCCTAATTGTTTCACCAGTCAAGCGAAAACCACAGTGTTATTTCAGATTTGGTGTAACTTTTTCCAAGTTTGTGTAAAATTTGCGCGTCAAAAAGTGTTTGTGCCTCTGTGAAAAAGAATCGGAAGAGAGGAATGATCCTCACACTTGTCTGGACAGTTAAAGGTGATTCTCCAGAAATAGAACTTGTCATAGATTTTCATAAACTACGCATACTGTTGTAATATGCCAAGAACATGATAAAGATGCAATAAAAAAAGGAGGGGGGGGGGGGGGGGACTCTACTCGTCTTAGTGGTACGGACCAAGTGCAGCGAGGTCCGTTCAAGAACGAAGGAGCGCCAATATTCCCTAGTAGGGTCCCAAGCAAGTGAGGTTAGTAAGTTGTTTATTATATTGCATCGTTTCTTTGAGCTTGTTCGTGTTCCATCAGCGAAATTTGAAAGGTAACCTTTTATATCTAAACCTAAATTCCGCCTGCTATATTTGCGCTGTTCACCTTATTTAAATTTTTTTTGTTTCGCTCAAGTTGAATTTCCCGGGAAAGAGAAAAAATACAGAAACGGACCGTTTCCATGGTAATGATCCGTACTGTAAGATCCCGATCGAAAAACCTCCAATTAGAGTGCTCCATTTAACCCGAGAATTGCTTGCCGTATAAAAATGTAGATATTTGAAGTACGTGCTATAGTGAAGTGAAGTGAACTGAAGCTGTTAGTCTCTCCTCTCGGGGCTTTTCAGGACTCATTAACAATGCTTTATGGGTGGCTTTAGCCAGACTGCTTATTACGCATTTTACAATTTTAAATTTAGGAAGTGAAAGATTCCCCCGTCTAGATAAGGTCAGACCACAGCCCCTACTCTTATCGAATAGTGAGTGGGTTCTTTAACGTCCCATACTGTTTAGTTTCCAACAAGGGCTATGAGACGAGACCTGCGGTTTACAGTCCTTATCCAAGAAGACTTGAAACTCTAACCATTTGCAGATGTAATTACAAAGGTAGCACTTTCTCCTCTGTTATTTTAAGACCCTGAGTGTTGGTCCGGCCGGAGTCGAACTCACGACCTCCCGCATGGCAGCCCGATGCTCAATGTCTGAAGACACAATTTGCAAGCACCTTGACTTGAAATTACTTATCTTGTTTTTAAGAATTGAAGCAGGTGCACCTTTGAAGACACGTGAAAGTTATTTACTACAGAGAGCATATTTCAAAATGAATTGATGAAAAGAATAATTTACAGATCGCAAAATTCGCGGTTGAAAATCAAAGTACAAGCCCCAATTGGCCCATATCACTCAATGTCCAAACAAAAGATTTTGCACGTCGAACCTCTCATTCAGTGTGAGGCTGGACGGGCAAAGACAAAGCCTTTATACCCGACGGACTCCAAAATGGCCGACGACTGATAAAGGTGAATTCTTGTTCGGCCGAAAACTAGAATAAGAACGAAGCAAAACAAATATTAATGAACCGGTGCGATACCATGTAAGAAATTTAACGGAGGAAAGTGTTCATTTAAACTCGCGAAACCACAATGATTATGCTGTCTCATTACGACCTGCTGCAGCTCCTGATTTGTGACATTAACACGTACGACTACTAGTTCAGCTTCGGGCGTTGAAGGACGGACCAATGGAGAAGTTATGTTAAATGATAAAGAAAATTGTGACTCTCGTTCTTGTGTTTCATCAGGGGTGATTGTGACCATTCCTCGGAAGTTTGAGGTTTTTAAGGAAGGAGGGAAGGGATACTGTGACTAGCTTCCAAACTAAGGCGTTGATGAACCTTTCCTAACATTAAGTCCGCTTTTTTTGCCAAAAGTCAGGATCATGTCCCGGGGAAACAAGGAGCTGATTATTAATATTTATTCTATAATGTGCAATGATTATGAAAACGTATTCATCGAACAAGCCAAACGCCAGTGTGCTACTGCTTGAAAGGGCGCTAAAAAAGAAAGCAGTTTTCTTTGAAAAACTCGGCCTTGTCGGAAAATGTTTGATGAACCAACCACACTGGCAATTGTGTTGGTTAATTCAAAGACAATCACCAACGACCGGCGATGTCGTCAACATCTTGGGGTTTAATAATGGTGGCGCCAAGTGGTCTTGAAGTTGTCTTCATTATTCTTCAAAGCAGAGAAACATCCAACCATGTGCCAACCTGGTTACAGTTTGCGCCTATTATCCTGATAACTGGAAACTTTCAAAGATCCTAGAAATAGACCTGTTTTGATTTGAATGATTAAATGTCAAGTGCTATAAATATTTACTTTCCCAATTCATTGGAAAAATATAATATTGGGGTTGGAAAGGGAAGAATGAATAACGAATAACGGCTTAATTAAAAAAAAAACGAGTAAGGAACATTTGGCGTTCGAACATTCGGATAAAGAATTTTGTAGTTTCCGTAAAGAACAGCGAATACGGAAAAATGAATAACGAACAAAATTTCAGTAATGAGTAATGAATAACTCGGGAAAAAATGGAAGGAATAATAAATGACTGAGATCCATTTATCCGCTTCCTTCCCCGAATATAACATGCATTAATGCGTATTTATTCGAGCCATGCAGGTGGGATTTTTCAATCAATAAAATGAATCAAGCTATTCGCATCTTTTAGGAAGTTTAAAACAATTAACTCTGTTTGCATTTAATGTCAACGAAATGAAAAAGCCTGGGGCACAGGCAAAAAATCAATTGTGGGATTCCAGAATTCATGTTTCATAAACAGAGATCCATTTGCCACAGGACTGGTGCAAACCTTAGTCAGCGCTTAGCAAATCCTCTGTCCGTTCTTTTTCCGAGGGAATTTACGAAGATTTCGAAGGGAAATTGCATTGTCACAAGAATATTATACGTGTGATACAATGAAAGGCTCCAGTTTTGCCATCTCGTGCATATGGTTCGCAATATCCTTTTTGATCGCCGCTTTCTTCCTTTTTGCGGATTCGGCCATAAACAGAGGTCCGACAGAACGATCTGCCCAATTTCAAGCTTTTGAAGGTAAATTAACAACATAGATAGTAGTTTTAAGTTTAAGCTCAGGTTATCCGGTCAGATTCATCGGAAAACAGTACTAGACAAATTGATACGTAATAGGAGACGACAACAGGGCCACAATCCCGGTTGCATTTCGTCCCCATAGGAGCTACAAAACAATTGCTGAGTAACATGCAATGAAACGCGTTTCAATTCATCTGAATTTTTTTTATTTGATGGCCTTCATTCAGTAATCGATATCGGTGTCCTCTCTGATGATATTTAAGGACGTTCCCGCTCGAAATGTTGCCACGTACAGATTTTTTTAAAACTTGCCAAGCAGAAAGGTAAGGATCTACTTTTGTCAAAAAGGCAAAAAGGCAAAACAATAAAAATAAAAAAATAAAAATTGGGGGTTCACCGTGCTCGTTTTGGAGACAAGGTGCATTTTTTGAAACTTGCGTTATTTTAAGACGATCTTAGAAACTAGACGCTCCGTGAGCGTACACTGGGCTGACTGTGGTACGTGCAGCGTTCCAGGCAATTTTTTCAAGTCGGGGGTCATTAAGACCATTTAAGGAGCACCCAGAAGTCGTACCAGTAGAGGCCCTTTGGCTCACACGTTCATACGACGCTGAGTCTAGGAATCGAACCCGGGCCACCTTGGTGGGAGGCGGGTGCTCTCACCACTGTGAAAGAAGGGTGGGGTAGGAGAGAGGTAATGGAGAAGATCAGGGAGGGGTAGATGAAGAGATGTCTAGTTCGTTTTTAGATCCCCTAAAAAACCAAGCCCCCGTTATTTTTTGAACTGCAGCCCCCAAAACAGAAAAATCATTTTTTAGACAGTTGATAAAAATAAAACCAGTTTAAAATAAAATGAACCGGTTAAGATAAATTTCAAACCAAGAACAAAGTTAAACCACAACATAGATACTTTGGATTCATTATTCGTTTTTGGATTTCGCCAAAAATAACGCAAAATCCGTTTCTGGATTTTCCGAAAAAACGGCATCCCCAATCGGCTAACTGTACTCAATTCTAATCTCCCGGGATTAAGATTCTTTGTGTATTGAATGTATCATTCATATTTAAATGATATGGAAATACTTGAGTTGCCGATTAAATGGGAGCTTACGAAACGACGACGCCGACACTGACGGCAACGACGACGATAGAAAACAATAGGTTTAGTGAGCAAAAAGAATGGCTCTGCACGCTCTGCACGTGCGTTTTACGTTTTAGTTCATTTCTTTGCCGTCATCTCCTAAATGACGACGTGAAATGACCAAATTCGAGGTTGGTAATGTAGTGTTCATGCGTCTTCGTCGGATAAGCATGTGGTCGACTAGAATTTGCATAAAGAAGCTTCCCTATCGTTCGTATCAAATTTTTGTTGATGGCACTACTTACAGACGAGATCGCCGTGATCTGCTTGTCACATAAACAGACCAACCATAGTTCTCCATTATTAAAGTAACTCCGCAACTTGGCAACGTGACAGCTGAGGTCGATGTTTCTCCAGCGCAGATACCACAGCCAAGTCACGATTTCCTCTACAACTTCATGGGTATCTTTCCAAAAGAGGTTGAAAAATGCTGC
Organism: Montipora capricornis; assembly: GCF_036669925.1. Lineage (NCBI taxonomy): Eukaryota > Metazoa > Cnidaria > Anthozoa > Scleractinia > Acroporidae > Montipora > Montipora capricornis. The sequence continues at coordinate 31,677,674 of NC_090896.1, forward strand.
AATCCTGCATGGCGTGAACAGTTGTGATTTCCTTTCTTATCAAAGGACCAAACTGATTCAAGATACATTGCACATTCTCCATGTCTCCAGGGCGGCGCTGTGCCAGTGTCCTTCCAGTTGCTTTCCCTGTCGGCAAAACGTTTTTTTTTTTAATTGAGAAAGGGCATGTTACTAGTGTCGTATATTAGGAATGGATTATTCAGTAAAGTATAATTTTGTCTAGTCATTGTAGGAGAGATTTTTTCTCAAATGGCTAAACTAGTTTATCTCAATGGTAGAAATGCTGTCGAGGGGTAGGAAGATGTTGAAATTTAATAATGGTTTGTACCCTCAACTGGACCTCCTTCTGGAAACCACTCGAGACAAAAATCAAAATCGAAAGGTCTTCTGAATTTTTATCTAAAGGAAGTTAGAGATGACCTAGCAATAAATCGTGTTTCAAGTTTCCAGTTTCGTGACGTCTCTGGTCTCGAAAATACAGCATTTGGAATTCCAAATTGTCACCATGCGTGACACCACGATACTAAACTATTTGGTTGGGAATAAATATATATCCCTATGAATCTAAGCAATTTGAGCCTTTCAAGTACATTAGGAGATGTGTTCATACTCATGTATTTTATCTCATGAACAAGAAGCAAGCGCTTTTATCGCAAAGTAAACTCCAGATGTTTTCGTTGATTCCCGGCCGCCATATTGGTGGACCAAGAAAACTCTATAAAGTTGCGTTAAACGCTTCGACAAATAAATCAGAAACGATGTACCTCACAGACCTGAGAATTGGCGAGGTGGTTAAAAGACTTGTTTCCTACAGCATTCCAAATTATTGGCCTTTTTCATTCAATGATTCCGAGTTTATTTTCCTGTTGCGTAACAGTGCAAACGATGCGAGAAGCGAAATGAAAAACAGAGTATCATATCGCGCATCTTAATTCCTCCATTCGCGCATAACCACATTTCCTTGTGCCTTTGACCGCAATCCCTTGCATTTCGAAGAAAATGCGTTCTTTTCCCGATTAGAGAGCTGCCTCTTTCGTTCGCATCAGGCACATTCACTACGGCAGGAAAAATAGTTCGCCTGAATTTTTCATACATCTTAGCCTAAAGTTTTCTAATGCAACTCAGTCGATTGGCCTTTTCAACTTGATTTTTCATGAATCTCCAGAAATTGACACAAAAAACGCTTTATAATTTAAAATCGTTTTACTCTTCAGTATTATTGAAATTTGCCATCACGAGACACCGTGAAATAATTATCAATTGTTTACCAATGAATGGCTCCCCTCGTTAGGGCAACTAGAGCTTTCTTATATATATAGTTCATATGTGGGTTTACCTTATATGTTTTACCAGTGAAGCGAAAACCACAGTATTATTTCAGACTTGGTGTAACTTTTTCCAAGTTTGTGTAAATTTTGCGGGTCAAAAAGTGTTTGTGCCTCTGTGA
>NC_090896.1:31684120-31719120 GCF_036669925.1 Montipora capricornis
ATCTTGTTTTTAAGAATTGAAACAGGTGCACCTTTGAAGACAAGTGAAAGTTATTTACTACAGAGAGCATATTTCAAAATGAATTGATGAAAAGAATAATTTACAGATCGCAAAATTCGCGGTTGAAAATCAAAGTACAAGCCCCAATTGGCCCATATCACTCAATGTCCAAACAAAAGATTTTGCACGTCGAACCTCTCATTCAGTGTGAGGCTGGACGGGCAAAGACAAAGCCTTTATACCCCACGGACTCCAAATGGCCGACGAGTGATAAAGGTGAATTCTTGTTTGGCCAAAAACTAGAATAAGAACGGAGCAAAACAAATATTAATGAACCGGTGCGATACCATGTAAGACATTTAACGGAGAAAAGTGTTCATTTAAACTCGCGAAACCACAATGATTATGCTGTCTCATTACGACCTGCTGCAGCTCCTGATTTGTGACATTAACACGTACGACTACTAGTTCAGATTCGGGCGTTGAAGGACGGACAAATGGAGAAGTGATGTTAAATGATAAAGAAAATTGTGACTCTCGTTCTTGTGTTTCATCAGGGGTGATTGTGACCATTCCTCGGAAGTTTGAGGTTTTTAAGGAAGGAGGGAAGGGATACTGTGACTGGCTTCCAAACTAAGGCGTTGATGAACCTTTCCTAACATTAAGTCCGCTTTTTTTGCCAAAAGTCAGGATCATGTCCCGGGGAAACAAGGAACTGATTATTAATATTTATTCTATAATGTGCAATGATTATGAAAACGTATTCATCGAACAAGCCAAACGCCAGTGTGCTACTGCTTGAAAGGGCGCTAAAAAAGAAAGCAGTTTTCTTTGAAAAACTCGGCCTTGTCGGAAAATGTTTGATGAACCAACCACACTGGCAATTGTGTTGGTTAATTCAAAGACAATCACCAACGACCGGCGATGTCGTCAACATCTTGGGGTTTAATAATGGTGGCGCCAAGTGGTCTTGAACTTGTCTTCATTATTCTTTAAAGCAGAGAAACATCCAACCATGTGCCAACCTGGTTACAGTTTGCGCCTATTATCCTGATAACTGGAAACTTTCAAAGATCCTAGAAATAGACCTGTTTTGATTTGAATGATTAAATGTCAAGTGCTATAAATATTTACTTTCCCAATTCATTGGAAAAATATAATATTGGGGTTGGAAAGGGAAGAATGAATAACGAATAACGGCTTAATTAAAAAAAAAACGAGTAAGGAACATTTGGCGTTCGAACATTCGGATAAAGAATTTTGTAGTTTCCGTAAAGAACAACGAATACGGAAAAATGAATAACGAACAAAATTTCAGTAATGAGTAATGAATAACTCGGGAAAAAATGGAAGGAATAATAAATGACTGAGATCCATTTATCCGCTTCCTTCCCCGAATATAACATGCATTAATGCGTATTTATTCGAGCCATGCAGGTGGGATTTTTCAATCAATAAAATGAATCAAGCTATTCGCATCTTTTAGAAAGTTTAAAACAATTAACTCTGTTTGCATTTAATGTCAACGAAATGAAAAAGCCTGGGGCACAGGCAAAAAATCAATTGTGGGATTCCAGAATTCATGTTTCATAAACAGAGATCCATTTGCCACAGGACTGGTGCAAACCTTAGACAGCGCTTAGCAACTCCTCTGTCCGTTCTTTTTCCGAGGGAATTTACGAAGATTTCGAAGGGAAATTGCATTGTCACAAGAATATTATACGTGTGATACAATGAAAGGCTCCAGTTTTGCCATCTCGTGCATATGGTTCGCAATATCCTTTTTGATCGCCGCTTTCTTCCTTTTTGCGGATTCGGCCATAAACAGAGGTCCGACAGAACGATCTGCCCAATTTCAAGCTTTTGAAGGTAAATTAACAACATAGATAGTAGTTTTAAGTTTAAGCTCAGGTTATCCGGTCAGATTCATCGGAAAAAAGTACTAGACAAATTGATACGTAATAGGAGCCGACAACAGGGCCACAATCCCGGTTGCATTTCGTCCCCATAGGAGCTACAAACAATTGCTGAGTAACATGCAATGAAACGCGTTTCAATTCATCTGAATTTTTTTTATTTGATGGCCTTCATTCAGTAATCGATATCGGTGTCCTCTCTGATGATATTTAAGGACGTTCCCGCTCGAAATGTTGCCACGTACAGATTTTTTTAAAACTTGCCAAGCAGAAAGGTAAGGATCTACTTTTGTCAAAAAGGCAAAAAGGCAAAAAAAAAAAAAAAAAAAAAAAATTGGGGGTTCACCGTGCGCGTTTTCGAGACAAGGTGCATTTTTTGAAACTTGCGTTATTTTAAGACGATCTTAGAAACTAGACGCTCTGTGAGCGTACACTGGGCTGACTGTGGTACGTGCAGCGTTCCAGGCAATTTTTTCAAGTCGGGGGTCATTAAGACCATTTAAGGAGCACCCAGAAGTCGTACCAGTAGAGGCCCTTTGGCTCACACGTTCATACGACGCTGAGTCTAGGAATCGAACCCGGGCCACCTTGGTGGCGGGCCACCTTGGTGGGAGGCGGGTGCTCTCACCACTGTGAAAGAAGGGTGGGGTAGGAGAGAGGTAATGGAGAAGATCAGGGAGGGGTAGATGAAGAGATGTCTAGTTCGTTTTTAGATCCCCTAAAAAACCAAGCCCCCGTTATTTTTTGAACTGCAGCCCCCAAAACAGAAAAATCATTTTTTAGACAGTTGATAAAAATAAAACCAGTTTAAAATAAAATGAACCGGTTAAGATAAATTTCAAACCAAGAACAAAGTTAAACCACAACATAGATACTTTGGATTCATGATTCGTTTTTGGATTTCGCCAAAAATAACGCAAAATCCGTTTTTGGGTTTTCCGAAAAAACGGCATCCCTAATCGGCTAACTGTACTCAATTCAAATCTCCCGGGATTAAGATTCTTTGTGTAATGAATGTATCATTCATATTTAAATTATATGGAAATACTTGAGTTGCCGATTAAATGGGAGCTTACGAAACGACGACGCCGACGCTGACGGCAACGACGACGATAGAAAACAATAGGTTTAGTGAGCAAAAACAATGGCTCTGCACGCTCTGCACGTGCGTTTTACGTTTTAGTTCATTTCTTTGCCGTCATCTCCTAAATGACGACGTGAAATGACCAAATTCGAGGTTGGTAATGTAGTGTTCATGCGTCTTCGTCGGATAAGCATGTGGTCGACTAGAATTTGCATAAAGAAGCTTCCCTATCGTTCGTATCAAATCTTTGTTGATGGCACTACTTACAGACGAGATCGCCGTGATCTCCTTGTCACATAAACAGACCAACCATAGTTCTCCATTATTAAAGTAACTCCGCAACTTGGCAACGTGACAGCTGAGGTCGATGTTTCTCCAGCGCAGATACCACAGCCAAGTCACGATTTCTTCTACAACTTCATGGGTATCTTTCCAAAAGAGGTTGAAAAATGCTGCAATCCTGCATGGCGTGAACAGTTGTGATTTCCTTTCTTATCAAAGGACCAAACTGATTCAAGATACATTGCACATTCTCCATGTCTCCCGGGCGGCGCTGTGCCAGTGTCCTTCCAGTTGCTTTCCCAGTCGGCAAAACGTTTTTTTTTTTAATTGAGAAAGGGCATGTTACTAGTGTCGTATATTAGGAATGGATTATTCAGTAAAGTATAATTTTGTCTAGTCATTGTAGGAGAGATTTTTTCTCAAATGGCTAAACTAGTTTACCTCAATGGTAGAAATGCTGTCGAGGGGTAGGAAGATGTTGAAATTTAATAATGGTTTATACCCTCAACTGGACCTCCTTCTGGAAACCACTCGAGACAAAAATCAAAGTCGAAAGGTCTTCTGAATTTTTATCTAAAGGAAGTTAGAGATGACCTAGCAATAAATCGTGTTTCAAGTTTCCAGTTTCGTGACGTCTCTGGTCTCGAAAATACAGCATTTGGAATTCCAAATTGTCACCATGCGTGACACCACGATACTAAACTATTTGGTTGGGAATAAATATATATCCCTATGAATCTAAGCAATTTGAGCCTTTCAAGTACATTAGGAGATGTGTTCATACTCATGTATTTTATCTCATGAACAAGAAGCAAGCGCTTTTATCGCAAAGTAAACTCCAGATGTTTTCGTTGATTCCCGGCCGCCATATTGGTGGACCAAGAAAACTCTATAAAGTTGCGTTAAACGCTTCGACAAATAAATCAGAAACGATGTACCTCACAGACCTGAGAATTGGAGAGGTGGTTAAAAGATTTGTTTCCTACAGCATTCCAAATTATTGGCCTTTTTCATTCAATGATTCCGAGTTTATTTTCCTGTTGCGTAACAGTGCAAACGATGCGAGAAGCGAAATGAAAAACAGAGTATCATATCGCGCATCTTAATTCCTCCATTCGCGCATAACCACATTTCCTTGTGCCTTTGACCGCAATCCCTTGCATTTCGAAGAAAATGCGTTCTTTTCCCGATTAGAGAGCTGCCTCTTTCGTTCGCATCAGGCACATTCACTACGGCAGGAAAAATAGTTCGCCTGAATTTTTCATACATCTTAGCCTAAAGTTTTCTAATGCAACTCAGTCGATTGGCCTTTTCAACTTGATTTTTCATGAATCTCCAGAAATTGACACAAAAAACGCTTTATAATTTAAAATCGTTTTACTCTTCAGTATTATTGAAATTTGCCATCACGAGACACCGTGAAATAATTATCAATTGTTTACCAATGAATGGCTCCCCTCGTTAGGGGAACTAGAGCTTTCTTATATATATAGTTCATATGTGGGTTTACCTTATATGTTTTACCAGTGAAGCGAAAACCACAGTATTATTTCAGATTTGGTGTAACTTTTTCCAAGTTTGTGTAAATTTTGCGCGTCAAAAAGTGTTTGTGCGCATGCCTCTGTGAAAAAGAATCGGAAGAGAGGAATGATCCTCACACTTGTCTGGACAGGTTAAGGTGTTTCTCCAGAAATAGAACTTGTCATAGATTTTCATAAACTTCGCACACTGTTGTATAACATGCCAAGAAGATGATAAAGATGCAATAAAAAAGGAGGGGGGGGGGGGTCACTCTTTATATGGCATCGTTTCTTTGAGCTTGGTAAAAATTCGTAATGTTCGTGTTCCATCAGCGAAATTTGAAAGGTAACCTTTTACATCTAAACCTAAATCCCGCCTGCTATAATTGCGCTGTTCCGATGAAAAAATGAAATTCCCTTCATTCAAAATTTTTAGTTTTGCTCAAGTTGAATTTCCCGGGAGAGAGAAAAAATACAGAAACGGACCGTTTCCATGGTAATGATTCGTACTGTAAAATCCCGATCGAAAAATCTCCAATCAGAGTGCTCCATTTAACCCGAGAATTGCTTGCCGTATAAAAATGTAGATATTTGAAGTACGTGCTATAGTGAAGTGAAGTGAACTGAAGCTGTTAGTATCTCCTCTCGGGGTTTTTCAGGACTCATTAACAATGCTTTATGGGTGACTTTAGCCAGACTGCTTATTACGCATTTTACAATTAATTTTGGAAGTGAAAGATTCCCCCGTCTAGATAAGGTCAGACCACAACCCCTACTCTTATCGAATAGTGAGTGGGTTCTTTAACGTCCCATACTGTTTAGTTTCCAACAAGGGCTATGAGACGAGACCTCCGGTTTACAGTCCTTATCCGAGAAGACTTGAAAGTCTAACCATTTGCAGATGTAATTAGCACTTTCTCCTCTGTTATTTTAAGACCCTGAGTGTTGGTCCGGCCGGAGTCGAACTCACGACCTCCCGCATGGCAGCCCGATGCTCAACCAACTGAGCCACCAGTGCGCCGTCGGTCGCGCTACAGTACACGAAAGAGAGAGGAAATTCAAATATCTACATTTCTTTCGTTACTATGCCAACCTAATCATAACCATTACAATTTTCTAAAGTTTGATTGGTGCATTAACTGCTTTCTTTTCACTAGTTATTGTGTTAGCCAGGGTTGAAATCGGACAGTTGGCTGTAATCGGACACCTGAAGTCGAACAGTTACGTCAGCCAATCAAATTAAGTGCCCTCAGCTTAATACACCAATCACAGAATTCATCACAATAACCATAGCAACAACAACTTAAGCCCTGGCCAAACTATCGAACAAAGTTGGATATCACATGGAACATTGTTGGATGTAAATGTCGAGGTAGTGGCAAAACACTGTCCAACATTGCTTGATGATACATTCAGGTTCAAGTTGGCGCTAAATTTATAAATATGGCGCTAACACTGAAACGAAAATCGCTCCTAGCGTTTGTGCTACTGGAGCTGTTTGAGGACGGAAATGATGGATTCAAAGGAGAAAAACCAAAAATGGTTAAGAGAACGTGTAGAAAAGGGTATTTTTACTGCAACATATGCCCGCGCTTAGGAGATAATGAGAGTGAGCTCGAATCAATTTGCAGAAATTGTGAACGCTATTGAACCAGAAATCTCTAAACAGAACGCAAGTGATTAAGGGGACTAAAAGTGTCCCACAGAAAGGGCCTTGCTTCATATTCGCTGATCAAGGTTTCTGGCTGTTGATCCTTGTCCACCATCGTTTTGTCAAACAATGCTAGGAGCCTAGGCTTGAAACTGAATAGCGATTTGTGATTGGCTAGCAGCGCGAGCGTGACTCGATTCAGAACACAACTTTGTTGGAATAGCGGCAAAACACTGCAACATTGTAGCGTCGGGCAGAATTGTTGGTCGCAATGTTTGATCAAAAGCAAACTCCATCCAACACATGATCGAACGAAAAATGTTGGATTGACATCATCCAACATGGGTGGCCAAACGGACGAACAATGTTGGATCGAGCAAAGTGGGAGCGTTTAATCCAACTTTGTTCGATAGTTTGGCCATGGCTTTACCCTACCACACTGGGGATTTTCCAAAATGGACAAATGTGCAGCATTAGACAGTGAAAAAGGAAATCAATGCATTAATTTGGTTTTCTCGGAAATTGTAATGGTTATGATTATTTGTCGTCCAATTCGATGTGTAATCATACTCGTGATTAAACAAATAAGACTCCCGCAAAGCGGAAGTCCGATTTTGTTAATCACTCGAGTGATTACAGACCAATTGGACTCCACTCAGTCCTATTACCATTATAAATTGGCCAGAGGAGATTTAGAAATTAGTTGATTGAATGGGTGAAGAGATAAAGGGCTCGTTTCATGACAGGAACCCATCAACCAGGATCCTGCAACTCCAATACTGACTAGGGTCGTGTTCTATTGGGATCAACAGTTTTAACCGCAACCGGTTTCGGTTGAAGCGGTTGAAGTTTCCCAATAGAACACTTTTCCAACCGTTTTTGGTTGAAACGCGGTAACTCCTGGAAATAGCTATTACCAGATGTCTCAGCGTTAAGTTGAGGCCCGAAAGCAACACGGCAGGAGGCCCCGGCCGACTTTAAATGGCCTGCGTAAACGACAGCGGTTGCTGTTGATGACTTACTGACTAGTAAGATTTGGCCTTCACGAGTTGTCATTCTCATGGGGAATAATTTCTCATGAAAGACTAGGAAATCAATCTAATAATAAGTCGGTGCATGTGTAAAAACGCCGCTCCACAAATACAATGAAGTTGTACGTTCCTAGTCGTGGGCTCTTGGTGATGAATAATGGTTGCAGAATACTAATTTGTTTAGTTTTGTTTGTTTCTTTTTTTTAATTTAGTTTTCTTTTTCTTTTTTCTTTGGAATCGAGGAAGTAATTATAAGGGAAATTTTAATAAAAAGTAAGCACTTGTAAGGTGAAAAAGCTATCCTGATAAATTTAATTCTTAGGTAAAATTGAATACATTAACGCTTTTGACAGTTGGAGCGTAAACATGAAAAAGGGAAACGCGTTTTCTACACACGAGAGTCGAGCAAACACATGTAAATTCGCTGTAAACACAAAGATGAATAATTTACGTTTTTCATTGTTGTTATCTGCAAGCCGGCATAGCCGTTTCTGTGGTCTTCATCGGTGTCAGATTGTCTTGTCATTCATTATTGTCTGAAGACACAACTTGCAAGCACCTTGACTTGAAATTACTTATCTTGTTTTTAAGAATTGAAACAGGTGCACCTTTGAAGACACGTGAAAGTTATTTACTACAGAGAGCATATTTCAAAATGAATTGATGAAAAGAATAATTTACAGATCGCAAAATTCGCGGTTGAAAATCAAAGTACAAGCCCCAATTGGCCCATATCACTCAATGTCCAAACAAAAGATTTTGCTCGTCGAACCTCTCATTCAGTGTGAGGCTGGACGGGCAAAGACAAAGCCTTTATACCCCACGGACTCCAAAATGGCCGACGAGTGATAAAGGTGAATTCTTGTTTGGCCAAAAACTAGAATAAGAACGGAGCAAAACAAATATTAATGAACCGGTGCGATACCATGTAAGACATTTAACGGAGAAAAGTGTTCATTTAAACTCGCGAAACCACAATGATTATGCTGTCTCATTACGACCTGCTGCAGCTCCTGATTTGTGACATTAACACGTACGACTACTAGTTCAGATTCGGGCGTTGAAGGACGGACAAATGGAGAAGTGATGTTAAATGATAAAGAAAATTGTGACTCTCGTTCTTGTGTTTCATCAGGGGTGATTGTGACCATTCCTCGGAAGTTTGAGGTTTTTAAGGAAGGAGGGAAGGGATACTGTGACTGGCTTCCAAACTAAGGCGTTGATGAACCTTTCCTAACGTTAAGTCCGCTTTTTTTGCCAAAAGTCAGGATCATGTCCCGGGGGAACAAGGAACTGATTGTTAATATTTATTCTATAATGTGCAATGATTACGAAAACGTATTCATCGAACAAGCCAAACGCCAGTTTGCTACTGCTTGAAAGGGCGCTAAAAAAGAAAGCAGTTTTCTTTGAAAAACTCTGCCTTGTCGGAAAATGTTTGATGAACCAACCACACTGGCAATTGTGTTGGTTAATTCAAAGACAATCACCAACGACCGGCGGTGTCATCAACATCTTGGGGTTTAATAATGGTGGTGCCAAGTGGTCTTGAAGTTGTCTTCATTATTCTTCAAAGCAGAGAAACATCCAACCATGTGTGATTGTCAACCTGGTTGCAGTTAGCGCCTATTATCCTGATAACTGGAAACTTTCAAAGATCCTAGAAATGGACCTGTTTCGATTTGAATGATTAAATGTCAAGTGCTATAAATAATTACTTCCCCAATTCATTGCAGAAATATAACATTGGGGTTGGAAAGGGAAGCTGAATGAAAAATAAATAACAGCTTAATTAAAAAAAAGAAACGAGTAAGGAACATTTGGCGTTCGAACATTCGGATAAAGAATTTTGTAGTTCCCGTAAAGAACAACGAATACGGAAAAATGAATAACGAACAAAATTTCAGTAATGAGTAATGAATAACTCGGGAAAAAATGGAAGGAATAATAAATGACTGAGATCCATTTATCCGCTTCCGTCCCCGAATATAACATGCATTTATGCGTATTTATTCGAGTTATGCAGGTGGGATTTGTCAATCAATAAATTGAATCAAGCTATTTGCATCTTTTAGAAAGTTTAAAACAATTGACTCTGTTGCATTTCAACGAAATGGAAAAGCTTGGGGCACAGGCAAAAAATCAATTGTGGGATTCCAGAATTCATGTTTCATAAACAGAGATCCATTTGCCACAGGACTGGTGCAAACCTTAGACAGCGCTTAGCAACTACTCTGTCCGTTGTTTTTCCGAGGGAATTTACGAAGATATCGAAGGGAAATTGCATTGTCACAAGAATATTATACGTGTGATTCAATGAAAGGCTCCAGTTTTGCCATCTCGTGCATATGGTTCGCAATATCCTTTTTGATCGCCGCTTTCTTCCTTTTTGCGGATTCGGCCATAAACAGAGGTCCGACAGAACGATCTGCCCAATTTCAAGCTTTTGAAGGTAAATTAACAACATAGATAGTAGTTTTAAGTTTAAGCTCAGGTTATCCGGTCAGATTCATCGGAAAAAAGTAGTAGACAAATTGATACGTAATAGGAGACGACAACAAGGCCGCAATTCCAGTTGCATTTCGTCCCCTTAGGAGCTACAAAACAATTGCTGAGTAACATGCAATGAAACGCGTTTCAATTCATTTGAATTTTTTTATTTGATGGCCTTTATTCAGTAATCGATATCGGTGTCCTCTCCGATGATATTTAAGGACGTTCCCGTTTCTAGGCTGACATGTTGATCATTTTCAAGTTCCCTAACAACTTCTTTTCACCGCAAGGTTAAGAGTGCACCCTGAGCATCTGACAGCTTTGTAATGCAAATGTTCACTGAAATTAATCCCTGGGGTCCGGCTGAGTTAGTATCTAGATGGGTGACCTAAAAATTATACCCCTTCGTATAACAGAAGCATTGGACCGAAAACTAAATTTTAACGCTAACAAATGCGAACGAAGCAAGGTACAGATTTTGTTAGCTTGCTTTATGCAAAACAAATATTGATGCAAAAGTAGATAAATATTGATACACAGTTTTTAGGAAGAGCAGAAGGAAGTTTCCAGGACGGTCGATCGAGAATAAAATATTTTGCCATCAGCAATAAAATTTACGACATGAAAACAACATTAATTTTGAACCGCGAATATAAAAAAGTTACGATCAGCGACAAACATTTTGGGAGAGTTTTGCTACGTTCAATTTTGTTATTTTACTTTTGGCTGCACAAATAAATCGCAAAATCGAAAGTGACATCGAATTCAGCAGGCGCCGTGATCAAGTTACCGCGGCATGTTTACTCGCGAAACAGTGAAGCATCTGTGTCAAATGATGGCAAGATACTGGTAAAGTTTGACCATAAATGTGCGAATTCAACACAAAGATCAAAAGTTTGACTCTCCAAGACGAGGTTATTTATCACAAGGTAATTCCATCGTTTTGGTAACAGCAGCTACTTTATTATTTATCAGCGTCACAATTTTTTGCCGATTTTGGGGCTCATTTTGTTGAAACTCAAGCACGCTTCCAACAGACCTGTTTATTTTCGTGGCTTATGTGCTTCTTACAGTGCACTACAACATATTTCAACACACATATGCAAATTTGTTAAGCTCGAAAATTAAAATTTCACAAAACATGGAAACCTCACAAAAATCTTTTACAGCGAAAAATTTATTGAAACAAACAACATATTTCCTATTAGAGGCAAAAGACCTTTCCTATTTCAATTGCGTGCGTGCAAACGAGACACAATAGGTGTCACAAAGCATATGCAATTAAATAAATTTCTGACAGTTCACATCAAACCCTTTTCGAAAGAACCTTGACCGTAAATAATAAAGCACAAAAGAGACAACAAGCTTTCATTCAAATAATTTTTCACTGTCACATTTCCAAGTTTTTTACCTTTGCAGAGTTGAGTACAAAATAAATGTTACTTGCCAGACAACTTAGATGCGACTTCAGTAAACAGTGAACAAATCCACTTAAGGTCTTCGATTCCTTCTCTGTCTTTGTTGAACCCATAAGTTACCAGAGAGATTTCCATTTGGTTTCAGTGTTGTACATAACACCACCTTGGCGAAATATTAGAAGTACAGCTCACTTTGATTTCGGCTCGACGGGCGAAAGATTGCTGTCGAAGTCCATTACTCCTCGCTTTTTATATTTCACCGCCTGTCTTGACGTTCAATTCTTGAGCTCCATATGGGTATATTTTGTTTAAAGATGTACTAAAACGCCATGCGCGTTACAATGACTTTCGACGCCATTGCAGGTTATTTAAATGTCCTCCCGTGTGCACCAGAGAAATCTACGCATTACTCTAGCCCCCTCAAACCTAACAAAATACGCACAGAAGACTCTAGGCACAAAGACACTACTTAGCAGGGGAGTGACAGGCAAGACTTTTACCGACACGGAAAAAAATTAAACTAGACCCTCCGTGAGGGTACACTGGGTTGCCTGTGGTACGTGCAGCGTTCCAGGCAATTTTTTTCAAGTTGGAGTTTGTAGCCGATATAACGCGCGCTCTGATTGGCTAATTGTGACTAGCCCACGGGCCGATTACGGGCTTGCAAAAACAAAGCAAAAGGTAATTAAAAAACCATATAATAAACTACTTACTAACCGAGCTAGCTCGAGCCGTACTGGGGAATATTGGCCCAGGGTCGTTTTTGTACGGACCTCGCTGCGCTCGGTCCGTACTGCCACGACCTCGGGCCAATATTTCCCTGGCAGTACGGCCCTCGCGCTCGGTTAGTAAGAAGTTATTAAGGGGTCACCCAGAATTCATACCAGCAGAGGCCCTTTGGCTCACAGGTCCTCACACGCTCGTACGACGAAACAGATCCTTTTCTGAGGTTAAAAACCTGGCTACCGGCCTAACTCTTTTTCCTACTTTCTCAACCGCGAGAAAACCGCGGTAAATCAGCCATCGCCAAAAAATGTTTTTTTTTCCTCATATAAATATTTAAAGTTAGGGGGAAAAAAATACATCATTTTAAAGCTAAGAAAATAAGCTTTCCAACAGCATATAACTTATTTACAGACAACTGAAACATTTTATAAAAGCGAAAGTTGAACGAAAAAATTTAAGAAAAAAAACTACTAGTAAAATATGTTTTCCAGGCAAAGTTTGGTCATTTTAGCGTTGATTACGAATTTTTGGATGCAAAACTAAAATTTTCTGCAATTTATCTGCTTTCTTGGACATAAATTCGACCGAAAACTGATGAGGCACGAATATTTTTAGATTTTTAGGAATAATAGATAACGTGGATTCAATGCGTAATGTGATAATGCGATAAAAGTGTCAAATTTGCGACCCATTGCTAACGGCAACGGAAGCGATCGCATTACGAATAATTAACCTCTGTTGCCAAAAACCACCCAAATAACCGGTCAGTGTAAAACGCAGACTGCAGCCTACAGACTGCAGACCAGGGATAAAATGCAGACAGAGGGTAAAATGCAGACCGCAGACTGCAGACTGCGCGTTAATAAAATAATAATGAAAAAAGAGTTATAAGTGTTAGTAGCCGTTTATACTTTCACACTGAAACCCCAACACAGCTCCCATCGCTTTGGTTGCCCCACCGCATGTTTTAAATCCGGATTTTCATCGAACTCCATAAGAATTGAAGCTGTTTGAATCCTTGGTGTTGTTGGAAAAAGGATAGTTTCGTTAATGTGATTGGATTGCAGTAGGTTTATTTGAAGAGAGAGGGTGTAAAGATTATCAGTCAGGCGGGAAATGTTGTGAAAGAGATAACTGTGCATGTAATTTCAGTTTTAGTTGTAGATTAAAATTGTTGTTGATTGTCTTTCATGGCCAACTGGAAAACATGGACTGGACTCTGGACTGGACTCTGGACTGGACTTTGGACTGGACTCTGGACTGAACCCTGGGCTGGACCCTGGACTGGACTTTATTAAACGAAGTTAATATTTAACCAATAATATAAAGATTAACCGTTTCTATTTAATTATTAACCAGCGAGAATAAGAATGAGAATGGATGTTTTTTTCAAAGGAACATAAACGAAAAATCTAACAATGCTGCCCAGTAACTTTCAATCAAGTCAAGCTACTATTACGTGAACACTGTGACGACGATATATCTCATGCGTGCGCTGTCTAAAGAATATAAGGAATGTAGTCCAATTCAATATATTCGATATGTTGAGCGCGATCGCATTGCACACTATTTCTACAGTACAATTGAACCAGCTAGAACTGAAAACTAAGCACTTCAGTTGTTTACAGCGGTAGATTAACGTTACAAACCCCGCCACTTATACGCTTTGCTACGATTGCCTGAATGCTGCGAAGTTTGAAGTCATCACGTGACAGTGTTCGCGTAAAAGTGGCTTGACTTGATTGAAAGTTACTGGGCAGCATTGTTAGATTTTTCGTTTATGTTCACTTTGAAAAAACATCCATTCTCACTCTCATTCTCGCTGGTTAATAATTAAATAGAAACGGTTAATCGTTATACTATTGGTTAAATATCAACTTCGTTTAATAAAGTCCAGTCCAGGGTCCAGTCCAGAGTCCAGTCTATCTTTTCCAGTTGACCGTCTTTCATCACTGTAAACTGTATACAGTCAGGGGCACCCAACGAGAATATAGTTCAAAACCACTTAAACATAGCATTGTTAAACGTATTTTAGTATTTAAACGGTAGATATAGGCATATTTTTATCCCCTAAAAGTTTTCCATCTGCTCGGATTCCCTAGCTGAAAGTCTAGTGATCCGAAAATTATAGGGATCAAAACTTACCTTTTCGAAAATTTCAACCAGAAAAAAGACCCCCGAAAATTCTAGGTGACCTTTTTAGGGTAACAGTCCGTTAAAAATGATCAATTATACCATTTTTTAGATGTTCGAAAATCCTAGGACAGGCAGGCAAGCAAGGAATTTTAGAACAAATGCTCCGAAAATTCTAGATCTCAAATCGTCTTCCGAACAGATGTCTTCCGAACATTGACGTTGGGTGCCCCTGTACAGTGTCGTGACATTGCTTTCTTTCCAGTTCCGGCCTGCGGTTGTCGTGTTGGTTAGAAAAAGAAAAGTGATTTTATTTGTTGAGTTGAGTTGCTTCGCTAATAAATGTGTGAGTTCGATAATCCACGCCTCAGGTTTTGATGGAAAACTACAACATACAGTAATGACGATTAATTTTGTACTTTATGCAGAAGCATAATTGTCTACATATACACTATATTGCTTTCTGGGGTAGAAACGTGAGCTCCACTTTTACGCTCGGCTAAATCTATACATTAATATTAAAAAAAAAACGCGCTTGCGAGTTGCAAAATCTAAACAAAAAAATGGCCGGCTGTAGTTTTGACGAGAGCACTAAGGACTGGATGAAAGTTTTTCATATCTGAGCACGAGTGCAAAATGTCTCCCTTCCACGCACGTTACCATTCAGCAAGTCTTCAGGCCTCGCTTGTTCTAAAGGTGGATGACGCTTTCCACCGGGTAATTCACTATCCAGCGGATAAACACCAGCAAAACCAATTGAGTTATCCAATGGATAGGGATTTATCCAGTGGATAGCGCTATCCACCCCTCGAACAACTGGGGCCTAGTTGGCATTCATCCATCCATTCATCCACCCCTCCCTCTATCTACCCATTCATTTTTTTTTCAACCAGCCATTATCTAATCTGAAGCCTTTTAATGAATTTCAGGCTATGTGCTAGACAATAACGCCATCGCTTCCTACCAAGTAACGTCCGACTTGGAGTGTAGTGCAAAATGTTTGCGAGACGAAAGGTGTTTCTCATTCAACTATGAAACAGCACTGAACAAAATGCCGAGTGAATGCCAGCTGAATAACGCTAACCGATCCACTTGTCCTGATTGTTTCAAAGTCAAGAAAGATACCACTTATTACCAAGATGCTGAGGTAAAAAGTACAACCAGTCGATTTATTTACATGGTTTTTTACAGTGTTGCTAAGCATTATAAGTATTAAGGAGAAGTAAAAGATATTATAGTGAAAAGCAAACAAGCAGGCTTGATCGAAAGTCACTACTGACTTTAGACTTGCTCCAAGTCACCCTTTTAAAACCCTTAGATTGAGAAATCAAAGCGAACGAGCGACGAAGTCGCGAGAGGGCGAATTGTTTCACCTGCATGGATTTGAATCATAATTATAAATTCACGCGGGAAAATTGATTGACATACTCTATTTCATGGGTCATGGAGTTTGCTGGACTTTCAAAGTACAAAAAAATCCAATTATTAAGTAAACACTGCATTGAAAAGTTGTGAAATGCATAGATCTTTAAAAAAGTAGAGCATTTCTGAGAATTACGCGAGGGCGCAAGGCTTTTGTCCGCAAATAAACTTATATAAAATTACTCAAATTTATGATGGATTCAGTCTATAATTTTCTTCATGCTTCCTTACCATTTCGCAATACTCTCATTCTAGTGACTTTCGTCGATAAAAAAAGTTTTGATTAAAAGCTTCAGTTCTCGAAAAACATTTCTGTAAGAATTCAACAGATTCTCTGCACCTTGCACCGACCGAGTCGGATATCCTTCAGTTCACCGGTAGTACTTTCTGGGCCATTAATAATGGCAGCTGTTATGCCTTGACCTCTCAATCTGGCGACTTGGTCCGGAATTTGTTTTTTATTAAAGACACAAGTGGGGCCACCACAAGAAAAACGGACGATAATAATCCCTGGGCCAAAACCCCCCAAAATGACATTTTGGAACCACTCAAGGGTATTAATGTTACCATACATATTTGAAAACTGCAATTACTCTAGTTTAATACTATATATGTATGATAGAAGTGCTTAATGAGTAGCATAACAGGTATTACTATACATTAGTGTCACCAGCTCGATTTTGATTGGCTATAAGCACATAGCTAATTCTTGCTTGCTCTTTTTCTCTTACGTCATACCTACAGACAATAGATTTTAGACATGTAGAATTGACGTCATACCTACAGACAATAGTTTTATGCAAGCAGAAGTGACGTCACCTAATACCCTAACCAGCACAAACTTTGGCCTTTATAATTATTGCTATCATGTGAAAACCGAATCCAATAATTGTTAATTATCACGTGACCAAGTGAAGCCACTCATTTCTTCTGAATTTGCAGAAAAGAAACAATAACTGCTAAACAACATTTTTTTATTGACTGATTTCGCAGAATCGACTTGCAACCAATAATTTGGTCAGATTCCATTGTTACAAATACTGGAATTTATGTTGTTGTTAATATGATTGTTCCATTGAAGTGTATTTGAAATAGTGACACCTAATATTTTAGCATGTTCTACTAAACAAAGTTCTTTTGTATTAATTCCAATAGGGTCAAATTCACTTCTAGCAACTTTGAAGTCTACAATTAATTCTTTACACTTCTCCGCATTGAACTGGAGTTGCTTCTTCTAGGGCTTGCTGAGTTTTCTGAGCATCGTTTGATTCAAGGCTATGTTTCGCAACTTCGACTTAGTGGCTGCTTTATATTGATTCTCGTTGCTCTTCTTTTGAAGACCGATCTGGTCTCAGCGGTACGAGTTCGTGTAATTTATCTAAATGTTTGTCCCGTGGAGGCTTCGTTAGCAGGAAGCCTCAAGGTGTTGAGACTTAAAGGAAACGTCCAGTTAAACAAAAAAATATCTTCAAATAATAGGAAATAACCTTTTCAGTCAAATCAGTCTAACTCAGTCAAATCAGTCAAATTTGTTTTCAAAGAAAGCGTTTGTATCCGAATTATATAAGTTTTAGACTCGCCTATTTTTGTTTTCAAATTTCGCGGGCACCGCCATCTTGAAAAATTGTGACGTGTTACGGTTGCCTTATTGTTATTAGACAAAAGCTCTTCGTGTCAGAACAATAGGGCAACCGTAACACGTCAATAATTCAAGTTGGTGGCGCCCACGAAATTTGAAAGTGAAAATAGTGATTTTCAAATTCAGTTTTCCTGATATAAAAACCTTTTTGAAACAAATTCCGAGCAAATTTATGTTGCTGTATTCATGGCCACTGTCTGGTCCTCTCTTTTCTCTCTCAGAATTCTTGAGCGGACTATCTGGCTGTCTGTTCCTTCATGCAAAATCATTTAAAGCATATTGTCAGCCACTTGAGCAAATGTTCTCTGGTCGCCTCTTATCTTCTGTACCATTACCATTCCTTCAATAATTCTCGCGCTTGGCTGTGGTATTACATCTGCTGCTGGTACATCCTTCAGGATCTCTGGGATGCTTTCACGGTTTGTTTACCTCAGCGATCCATCAGTCGAAGCTAAGGTCCAAGGCAGAGGTACGAGAGGGTGGCACAGTACATAAGTTCATTTTCAACTTTCTGTTCTCAGCAATGATGATCATTTGGGCAAACAGCACACGATCAGATTTAATGATCACTTCTTTACTAATCCCACTTTGAACTTATCTTTTTTTGAGAGATTACCAAATGTTTTAAGTTTAAGTTTTGTTATATGGTCTTGGAACTTCAACTTGGGAGGGTCAGACTCACCCATGTCCTTTGCTAAAAGTCTCATAAGCCTTTTCTCCTAAAGCCTCTGCCTGAAGCAGATCCTTCTCTCAGGAGTAACGGGTTTACCAGTACTATTCGACTTCCTTGAAGATCGGTGAGCTGGAAAGTCGTTGGGGTGCCCAGGAAAAGCATTTCCTTCAACTGTCGCATGAATATGCTTCGATACTCCGCTAGAAGGTAATATTTGTTCACGGCTCCAGGTTTCAGGCTAAATACCTTTGGGTCACCAGGTGTTTGCGTGCCTCTGTTAACCGTTTCTTCACAGGTTTGGTCGACAGGTATTCTGCTGAAGGGGTTCATGGGTCCAATCTATACTGAGAACCCACCAGACCTCAACTATGCTAAAGCTTCTGGATGTTCTTTCTCGCGGTGAGACGTTTCTGGTAGATAAGAAGCTAAATACCTTGCATAGTTTACGTGGTCGTATTCAAAACACCATGGGATCATTTTGCTTTAAGTTATTGTTGAAACATGGAGCTCTCAGTTGCTTTCACTGGATGCTCTCAAAAGACCAAGGAGAATGTCTACCTGCTCTAAGCAATATAACTAGAACTCGGATAGCTTGCCGTTCTCGTGACCGAGAAACTTCATGTACTTGTCAAAGAGATGGATGAAATCCACACTAGAAGTGCTGGTCATCTGCTTCAGGAACTGATCTTCACAGATGTCATCATACAAATCGGCAGTCTCACTAAAGAAGTTGTCAACGATTTTCTTGGACTCCTTTTGATTCTCCTCTATCGAGGTCCTGAATCCTTGCCACGCTAGTCTCATAAGTGCTTCATACAGAAACTTGTGGAGTCTAACGCACCGATTGTATCTACGGCCATCTAGAACTCCTGCAAAAGAACCTTCTGCTATCGCACCAGATTCAAAGGAAAGAACTCTTAAGCCACCATCTTGGCAGCACTTGCCAATTGTGGAACACACTTGCCAATTGCAGCACTTGAGCCGCCAATTGAGCACTTGCCAATTGTGGAACACTCCCATCCTCAGGACGGTATCTTTGAACCTCTCACTTTGCTTCCACTGGATATCAGTTGCCTTTGCGTACAATGCTTGGCCAAAGACGAGAACGATGCTTTTAAACTTGAGAGTATTCTTGATCTTGAGAGACTCTACTAGGACCTTATTAACGGTAGTCATGTTTGTAGCAAGTGGGGCAATAGTCGGTAGATATGCGATGACATCCTGTGAGACTTAAACTTCGTTACGGTCACAAATATTAAATCCTGTCCATCCACTCGCTTTTTTCTTCTCTTTTGCACTGAGTCGCAGTAAGATCCAAAGCAAATTCTTCTTTCTTGCCTCTGCCAAGATCTCTTCAGCTGTTACCTCGACGAATGCTCTCGCGCGAGGACCGCAGCGATCACCAGCATTGTAGGGAGGGACGACTGAAGGATCAGTGCTTCTTTTCCTTGTCCTCGCTTGCACAATTCCAGGTGGTGGAGGAAGACTCGGACCAAAATGCTTGGCTTGGACAACAATCCCATTTACTCAATGGGATGTTCCCGATGCAGAAAGGGTTTCCTCTAATCGGTCGATGTTATCCCACGCCTTATGGCTTCAATTAGGTTTTCTGTCAAATCAAATTATGTATTTTGGCTTTTAACGAAAGAAATGTCTAGACTTGAAATGCTGTTAATTGTTAAATATGCCGATATATTTGCTTTTGTAAACAAAGAAAGTATTTAAAATAATTGTCTTATTGTCAGCCTCCTTTCTAAAGCTACTATTTTACGATTGCCATCAAGCGAATTTGGAAAATCTTTCACATAAGCTTTCATCAGATATATTTCATATTTTCTTCCCCGGATTGATACTGCGAAGTTACAATGGCCCATGGACTGATATATTTGATTTCTTTTCAACGTTCCCTACCGTTGTTGCCTCGAACATAAATGGGGCAATCTCAAAACACAGTGATTTGCCTGATCCCGTTGGAGAATGAAAAAAAAGATCCTTTCCTTTCAGAGGGCATAGATAGATTCTGCCCGGCAACGTTTGAGCAACTTTTTCAATGTTGAGCAACTTTTTTAAATCTGACCAACATTTTCAATTTTCCGAGCAATTTTTACCAAAATTAATGTCTTATTAATATCACGTCGACATCGAAATGTCGATTTTATAGCGTTAACTTTTATAACCAAAGTTTTTACAACCAAAATTCTTGTTAGAACTTTTACCAAAATGACAATTTTTGATATATTTTGCAATTTCAAATCAAACACCGAACGAAAAATCTTGCTATAAGCACAATTTTCACTTTGTAATTGGGTGTTCTATGGTGTATCGTCCATATATGGATGTCTCGTTGGATGTCCTGTGGTGTATCTTCCATATATGGATGTCTCGGTGGGTATCCTGTGTTAATATTCCGAATATATAATAGCTTCCTGTATTGCGGTAGCAAAATGGCGGAAGCCATACAAGAAAGCGAAGACCTTATTCAAACTGCTAGAGAAAATGGTGCAGAGGTGACGGAACCTGGAAGGGCTTCCATTTCGAGAGAACGTAAAGTTGCTAGAACATGGGGCAAGTACAAGGCAAGTAGGATGTCAAATCCACTGACCAAAACTTCGGTTCAAGACCGAATCAAGGAATACCCAGATCATCACTTCGCTTGCGTCAAAGGGCAGCTACGATGAGATGCATGTCACGAAATCGTTGCTGTGAAGAAGAACACCATACAGAAATATGTGCAGTCCCGAAAACACTTGAATGGCATCGCCAATATCATGAGGGACAAGCCAAAGCCAAAGTATCGAGCAATGTCTGCAAAGGCAAGAGAGTAGGGCTACTTTACCAACAGATATGCGAGTCTTGCGTTTTGAAGTAGTTGAGACACTCCTTAAGGCCGGCATACCAATTTCCAAGATAGATATGTTTTGCGCCTTCTTTTTGAAAAGTATGCCCATACTCTTACTGCAAGTACACACATGAAAGACATTATTCCTTCTGTGTTGGCAAGGGAACAAGAAAAAGGTCAAGGCCGAGCTTCAGGATGTTAAAGAAGTGTCGGTTATATTTGATGGGACTGCCCGACCTGGCGAAGCACTTGCTATTGTAGTGCGTTATGTCCAGGAGGATTTCAAGCCTTGAGATTCTTGCAAAGCCAATCAAGGGGGTTGAACTTGCCCAAAGACTGCCGTCCAATATTTCTGTTAAAATCTGTTGGATATCTTTGGGAATCCTCAAGACCTTCAAGATCTCCGCTTAGAGCTTGCCTCTATTGTTGATGCTGGTATTCACTTTACTAAGTCAACATATAGCCTTGAAGGTGACGGCCCCATGATATTTTCATGCTATGAAGATCTTTCAGTTGTTGCTCAAGCAGTTGGTGTAGGCCACTAACCTTGCACCTTGGCTGTTGCCAGAGAAATTGACAATGACGATGCTGCCCTCCAAGCTAAATTGCCTGATCACGCTAAAGCATGTATCCAGCCAGGACCGAACTTTTTTCAACAGAAGTCCCGCGATCCGCTCAGCACTATAGTAAGTGCATTCAAGGTAGCACGCCTTCGTTGCACAATTCAAGTTCAACTGTTAATGCGTAATGCTGCAGCACTCCAAGAATTCAAGAATTTTCCTTTTGTGGTGATAACACCATTGCTAACCTGGCAGCAGAGCCTCTGGGGTATCTTGCTGCTGCCGATGGTATTGTGGACTTAAGTGAGAAGCAGAAATTGGCAGCCTCTTATTTGTCATAGTCTTTGTTTGAAAATGAAAGGGAAATTTTCATTGCTACTGCTTGGACTTCTTAAGGAGCCTCAGGCAGCCTTTCATTTGTTATAATATATATTTTCAAAAATAGTAGCAGCTATATCGTATGAGTTTCATACTTCAAATTCCCAATTCAATTGAAAATACTGTTAAGACATCTCTAGCTCAGCGAATGGAAATGGATGTATTTTTTGACTCACTATGTTGCTAAGCCAACAAAATTGAGGCCCAGTGAGTCTCTTTTTAATACAAGACAAGACAAGCCAAGAGGCCGACCGCAGTCGAAGGCAACCCGAAGTCTCCTTTTTCTTAGCTTCTACAGTAACTCCCGGCATCTGCCGTGACTCACTGCAGGGATGGGCGCCACTCCAATCCCGTTACATGCACAACGCATGCATGTTTTTAATAAAACCATATTGATTCAGTATAATTATGCCATATGGTATTTAGAAAAAATTGCTTGAGCTTTTGAAGCTGCTGAGTTTAGAAGCTTGATTCTCTGTCATTTTTGATCATCCTAATTTCTGTAGACCAAGTTCTATCGCATCTTCCACATCTTCCATCACGACTCCCGATGAGACTTCAACAACACAGTCAGTGCAAAAACAATATGACGTCCTAAAGCTTCTCACCATTTGAACTATTAATATTCTTAGAATTGTTGCCGTCACCGGTGAAATTTTGGCGCCAAGCAGATGGCAAAAGTCCTTTAAATTGACCCAACCAGTCGTCACTAAGCGGGAAAAAATAAAAGGTCTTTGAGAAAGGCTAAACTGACATTAATTAAAGCGTCCAGATTACAAACGTCGTCAAGTGAATGTTCTGGCAATTATTATAAGGCGGAATTACCAAAATTTATTTCCTCGTTTGGCTTATACTGTATATGATTTTTTTTCATATTTGGTGTGGAGGATAAGAATTCCTGGAAAATGCGCCGAGTCCTTGAGAATTGAATAATTGAAACTGTAGGTCGAAACCCTTCCGGCCTTCTTTTTGGAAAGTCAGCAGTCGCTTATTCCAGCAATATCCATCAAATGAATCACGTCTTCGAGAACGTTCAGTGAGATAATGTAAAAGCACAAAGATAATAATTTTTAAAAGTACAACCTCATAACTTTAACACTTGCGCTGTCAATTAGATAGTTTTGACAAAGATAATGATTATGATTAACTGGAGCTTCAGGCTGTCCACAATTGGTGAACGTTAAGTCAATGCGTGAATCAATGGGTCACTCAGTTCGACTTTTTTTTTGTCAAACTATAAACACAGGCGGACCACCCTCTGTTGGTGTTGTTATGAATCAGTACAAGGATAAATACATTACGCGGCTGAGATTTGCTCGGTAATAAAGTTTGAAAGCAAATAATTCAATGAAAGATCAAAAAAAGTGTCAACTGAATCCTGTTCCAGGATCCTGTGTTATATTTTAGCCGTTCCGAGCTGTTTGAGGCGTCATTTTCCGAGGTCTTTTCTCTCGACCGACGGTTAGACAGTCAAGAAAATTGGCAAGGTAGGTAGCACCCAGCCGCCGGCTTGTTACCTCGTAATGTTCAAGCTTGAACTGACGCCAAACCAGGGAGATTCTCACCTTAGAAACACCAGCATCCAATTAATTAGGGATGTCCTCATAACTTCGCCGAATGTGAACGCCATCTTTCGAAAATTCACCCGAGAAAGGCGATCCTGAAACCCATAACAAAGCTTTCTCAACATGATCGGTGCAAGAAACCAGGCCAAAGGAATTCGAAGCATTTGAGTCTGTTCGATTTTGTCAATCAGTGCAACGCAACCGTTGGCAGTTCCCAGCCCCTCCTGGCAGTTCCCAGTTCCCAGGCAGTTCTCCTGGCAGCTCTCAGTTTGTTATGGATTTCAGGTTAGCCTTTCTCGAGTGAATTTTCGAAAGATGACGCTCACATTCGGCGAAGGTATGGGGACAGCCCTAATCGATTGGATGCTGGTGTTTTTAAGGTGAGAATTTCACTGATTTGGCGTCAGTTCGAGCTTGGACAAGACGAGGTCAAAAGGCGGCGGCTAGGTGCTATCTACCTTGTCAATTACCTTTACTGTCGGTCGAGAAGAGATCTCGCAAAATGACGCCTCAAACAGCTTGGAACGACCAAAACAACATAACACAGGACTCAGTTGACACTTCGTTTGATCTTTCATTGAATTATTAGCTTTCAAACTTTATTGTTGAGCATATCGCAACCGCCTTAATGTATTTATCCTTCTACAAATCGATAACAACAACACCAACAGAGGGTGGTTCGCCTATGCTATAAACATCAAGAACCAACTTGAGAGTCTTAAACCGTTTTTTTCTTTCAGATAAACAATTGTATTGAAGGTGATGGTAAGTAGCCTTGTCAAATTTTATCTAGCTTGTAACGTTTCATTGTTTTAATTAACGTGTACGTGCACTGAGCTGCGAGTTGTTTCAAACGATGCTCATTGCTATTGCGAGGCATCTGTTCTCATAGGGACCAGTAGAGATGGTTTTTGTAAATTGAATTCTTCCGTCTGCTATGTTTCAAAAACGTTCGCCGCCTCCACAACTAGGGAGTCAGGAACAAAATCTCAAGTGATATCATTTATGATACCGGATGCACTCTCTTAATATCATGGTCCACTGCACTCAACTAACTTCAGTCGTTGGAAAACCAGTCAATTAAAGGCAAGTTTATTTGCAAAGTTAGTGAGACGAAAGTAAGACCAGAGTTCTAAAACACAGGCACTAGGCAGCAACAAGCTGCCACAGATATAGACTTGCACAACAAAACATTTTTCCTTCGGCATCTAGCCCTCCAATTCCTTCTATAGGATCCTTGATGTTCCGAGCAGGGCAGCTTTTTGAAGCTAGATGGACGTGTCTACCCCAATGACCTCAAGACTCCAACCACGATCGGCACAACATCCGTTTCACTGACATCTTTCTAATTTCTTTTCAAGTCCTGAAACGTATCCACATTTTTCCTTTTGTATTACTCCAGCATCAAATGGTGTTGCTATATCAATACAGGGGCTGGCTTTCTTGCACAAACTTGGTGGTCTTTCGATATATTTGTATCCCACAGGAGCTTAAATTCATCTTTTCCCAAAACACTCTCATGGCACATCTTCATACCACACCCCTACTCAATGAAAACTACACTTTCCAGGAAAAGGTGCCAGTGTTGAAAAAGTGGTCCCAAAGGCCAATGCCTCCTTTTTCATTCTCTTGGATCGGAGACAGCCTGCCTGCTTTGGGCAACGGCTGACAGTATTACCTATATTGCTCGTGTTGGTTCAGTTATTTTGATACTGCTTTACCTTTCATGGGGCCCTTACTCTCTACAGCTCTTCATTTTTTTCATCCACCCTGACCATATGTCGGTTGCCAAATCGAACTATAACTGAGTTGCAATACGAGCATTCAGGTTCTTGAAGTTCTTGATCCAGACTGACCTTGTACAAAGTCAGATCCTGGCGCTTGCCAATTTGGTAACATTGATGCTGAGTAAAGATAGCATATTTTGGGCTGCCCCGACCATCTGGAGGCATTTCAGGATCCACAAATGTGGCACCTTGTTATATGCCTTCTGTAATGTAGTCCGTACAACCCATTGACAAATTTGTCTACCTTCCGGGGTAGGGGCCGTCGCCGAAGAGGAGGTGGGAGGGGCAAAAAATTCCACACTGGACCAGAACGGCGTAACTTGGCGAAAGAGAGCGAAAACCAGAGAAGCTTTGCATAAATAGGCAAATGAGTTCCCTGGGGACTTGAATAGCATTGTCTCAAAAACCCTGAACAAACAGAGGAAGAGACATGAGATGCGTCTCATCTTTCGTCACGGGACATGCCAGCCGCGCGGCCTCAATGCTAATTTTCAGTTTATTTGAAGTTCGCGCGCGCGTGCACAACGCAACTTTCAAATTGTAAATCAAATACTAGGAAGTGTGGCTTAAAACATTAACGAATATTCCACTGATGAAGGGCACAGTCCCGAAACGTCACTTTCAGCAACATTCTCAACTTTTATCCATTGCTGTTGATTTCATTTTCTCGCTGAAAAGAAAACTGCGTTTTTGGAAGCAAGATTGTGTGACATTTTTATTCTTGGTCAGGAAATGTTGAATTGAAAACTATAAAGATCAGAAGGTCAGCTTGTGTTTATTTACAGGTTGTTGGATTCCACACCCGTTTGAAGACTGGGTAAACTTGAAAAAGAGCATTATAAGAGCATTTCATTTAATGCTACAACTGTGTATTGCGCACGCCACACGAAACTATGTTTAGTTTACTTTATACTCATCTGTCCCTAACCGCTTGCATTATTTACCAAGAACCGGGAAAGCAGCGAATTAAACTATCTTGCCTCGTTATTTCCATTGCGAACTGCTTGGGTATAAAATAAATATGGGCTGCTTGCTTATTAATTGAGGTCCAGTTATAAGTTCAAACAACTACGTAGGTACCACTCGTAGAACGTGTATTTCCCTGATGCCGATATCACTGCAAAAGTGTGGCTCCACGCTTCATAGAAAAGTGCTCGAAATAGCATAGTATCCTGCTGTTAACGTTTTTCTGATCGAAATTCATTTAATTTCACAGGATAATCCTCTTCGAGGATCTTCGAAGTGTATTTCATTTCCCTGACTTCCTGTAGTTCTCATGACTTTCCTCTTTATCAATCACTTTCTGAGTCCTAGCAACCAGCATCCATTCGACACTCTCTTGAAGATAAGCATGTAACGCCTTCCTCTCTTTGTCTACACAGTCCTCTATTGGTATCAAACTTCTTCCACCTTCCTTCCTCCCATGGCAGATATAATCTTGCAACATTACTACTTGTGTGCATGCATCCATTCATTTAACCCATTAATCAGATTGCCTCCATTCAGCTTAGATTTACACAAATCTTAACCCTCCTGAAATACTCTGTTGTAATCCTATTCCTCATTTTGGTTTTTCAATGTCTGGTCTAAGTGTAGCATTCCAAGATACTTGCAGCAATCCACCTCTACCCCAATTTTTTTATTTATCATTTCCTCTATTAATTTCTATAATGTTAGCATGGTAATCGACTATGAGGCAGAACCGAACGCAACAACAACACGTTTAATCGAGCAATATGGCTGCGAGCACATGGCATGTCGCAAGGGTCCCTGGGAAACAATGGCTTACCCAACAGCTTACATCACATCTCCCTTCCAAGCAATAAGCAGTCCTCCAAAAGTTCAGAGAGGAACTCTCAGTTCAACCTATGAACTACGGTAGCTTTCTATCAGCTACAACAAATAACTAAGACTGTTTTATAAATGATGAAATGGTATATGAAATGAATCATTTATGAACTGCGGATATGAAATCAAGTGAAGCTATGATTTTCGCAGGTGTACTCTGCGAGGATCATAGCTTCACTTGATTTCATATCCGCAGTTCATATATGATTCATTTCATATACCATTTCCTCATTGATTCATTCCTCACGGGACCATTGGAACCCACAGCTGAGCAGCTCCCAACGTCAGTGGCTTCATAGCTCAGTTGGTTAGAGCGTCGCAACGGAATCGCGAGGTCACGGGTTCAAACCCCGTTGAAGTCAAGAATTTTTCAGGATTCTCTACGCAATTGTAAAAATTGCGTTCATAACTGCGAAGATCATAGCTTCACTTGACTGTTTTATAAGAAAGTGAAAAAGCAAATAAACAGGCCAAAGTCAGCTATTCTCGGAAACGTTCTGGAACTCGTATTTCACTGCAACTTCGGGCACTTCTCCTTGGGCCAACAAGCGGGGTAGAGCACACTGGACTGCCGGTTCTCTCACAGGGGGAGGATTCTACGCAAGGTGTACTCTCCATTTCGCTGGGCGTTTCAGGGAGGAGGTTTAGGTGGCGCCTGTTTCTCCTTAGCTATCCATTTGGCGTTTCGACAGTGTAGGACCGAGGAGTACCAGCTTTATCTATCACGGTCCCCTCAACCATTTTACTGGGTAGCCAGACAGGATCTCCTGGTAAGAGGTCTGCGAGGCTCTCAGCAGAGTGTCGTCGATCAAAAGTCTTCTTCTGTGTGGATTTTAGTACAGAATCCTTCTCCCTGAACTGCTCTAGGTAAGGCGAGTTAGGTTCCAGGTGGCTTGGCAGGATAGGAAACCGTGGTGCGGATTTTCCTTCCCATCAGAAGTTCAGCGGGGCTGAGGCCACTTTCAAGGGGAGTGGCACGATATGCCATTAGGGCTTTGTATGGGTCTGATGCCTTCTCTAGTAAGTATTTTACAGTCTGAACAGCAGGTTCTACCTCGCCATTTGCTTGGGGGAAATTGGGGCTTGACGTAATGTGCGTGAATCCAAGCTCTTCCTGAAACTTGGCAAATGTGTTCGCTGAGAACTGCGGGCCATTGTCTGACAGTAGCTGGTCTGAGATGCCGTGTCGCGCAAACATGGACTTGAGGTGCACTATTATGTCAAGTGAAGTAGTGCGGGACAGCTTGGCTACCTCAACATATCGAGATAATTGGTCAATGACAAGTAGGTACTGTTGATTTTTCAGCTCAAATAAGTCAGCGGCAAGTTTCTGCCAAGGCCGGTCAGGGAGTTCAGAAAAAATCGCTGGCTCCGCTGTGTTAACATGCTGTTTCATGCAGCTTGGACATCTCTTTACCACTTCCTCCAGTTGTCTGCTCAGACCTGGCCAGCATACTGAGGCTTTTGCCCTCTCTCTGCATTTGTTACCCTGATGGCCTTCATGAACTCTCTCTAGGACATCTAGTCGCACGGACACAGAGATGACAAGACGATTGCCCTTCATCAGTAAGCCTTAATTGTTGTATTGTCAGTTCATTTCTCTCTGGCCAGTATGGTTTCAGCGGTCCAGGGAGTTGAGATCTCTCGGGCGATTGGGTCGAGGAATACTCCATGATCTGCTTTGTAACAACACTTCATCTTCCTGTTGTTGGCACCTCAGCTCTTCCAGTCGATCCTCCGTTGCGGGCAGGTATCTGATAACCCAGTCAACATAGGCCATAACATCATTTTCCAGCTTCTCTTCCTGCTGCTTCAGAGGTTTTACGAGAGGCGCACGGGATAGTGTGTCAGCGGTACACAGGTTTTTTCCCAGATACATGTGAGATGCTGTAGGAGAATCGCATCATACGCATCCGGAAACGCTGCACCCTAGCTGGAAGTTCGTCGAGGTTCTTGGTACTGAACAAAGGGACTAGAGCCTTGTGGTCCGTTTCGATGTGAAACTTGAGTCCAATGAGATAATCTGCACAGCGTTCACTTGCCGAAGTTATGCCCAATGCTTCCTTCTCAATTTGGGCATAGCTCTCTTCTGTAGGACTCATGGCTCTTGAGGTGTAAGCGACTGGGTGCCATTGGTTATCATGGTTTTGCAGTAGAACCGCCCCCAGGCCATAAGAAGATGCATCTGTGGAGAGTTTTGTCTGACGGCTTGCATTATAGAGGGCAAGGGTAGGAGTGGAAGCGAGGCTGTTTTTGACAGAAGAGAAGGCCTGTTGCTGAATTTCACCCCTTGTCCAGTGGTTCTTGGTGCTCAGGAGATCTCTTAGTGGTTTGGTGAGCTCAGCTATATGAGGTTGGAATTTGCTCAGCTGATTAACCATTCCAAGGAGCCTTCTCAGTTCTGATGGGTCTTTAGGGGCTGCCATCTTAGTAATAGCTTCCACTTTCTTGGGGTCAACTTGTGTGCCCTCGGCATTGACAATGGTGCCTAAGAATTCTACAGATGGTTTGGTGAATTCACCCTTTTCTTCATTTAAGGTAAGGTTAGCCTCTTGTAGCTTGCATAAAGTTTCTTTCATATGCTCATCATGATCTTTGAACGATTTACCGAAGACCAGGTTATCATCCATCTGGCACAGAGATCCTTCCGTTCCTTCCAGGACCTGTGAAATTCGCTTTTGGAAATGTTCGGGCGCCGAACTGATTCCAAATGGTACACGATTAAAGCAAAACCGGCCGCATGGCGTGATGAAGGTGGTGAGCTTGGACGACTCTGGTGACAAGCCAATTTGCCAGAACCCTGAATTTGCGTCTAGTTTGCTAAATGATGTGGAAATTTGGAAATGATGTGCATTTGGTCCATCCGGGCGAGTTCTTCTTTGACTTTCGAAAGGAGGGGAACAGGCACTCTCCTGGGTGTGGTAAGAGCGAATGGCTTGGCATCTGGCTTCAGTTTTATGACATAGTCAGGTCGGTCTAGTTTTCCGAGTCCAGTGAACAGGTCTGGAAACTGTGCTTTGTAATCTTTGTTTGCCTCTATAGCATTTATCTTCCCAACAAGTTGGAGTGACTCTCTTGCTGGGCGGCCGGGGAGGGCTTGTCGGGCTCCGGTCACAACAAATATTTCCTGGCCTGTAGCCATTTCAGCATGAGTGATTTTTTCCCATAAAGTAGCCATGGATAGGGAGGGCTGTATCTGCTGGGCCAAACAAAGTCTTGCTTGATTTGATCAGAGTTGGGGAAGGATGCAGTGAATTATAAAATTAATACTCTCAGGGATTATTGTCACATCCGCCCCAGTATCTATCTTGAAGGAAACAGGGGAGTTGTTTAAGGAGAGCTTTAATGACCAGATGTTTTCGCCTGCCTCGGTTCCAACTGCTCCTAAGAAGGCGTAGTTCCTCAACCGAGCCAACTGTGTTCGAAGACTTGCAAACGATTCCCCAGTTACCTCTCTTTGAGCAATTGTGGCAAGTTGTTTCCTTGGCAGGGCAGTATTGTCAAATATGTCCTAGGGTTTTTCCACAGTATTCACAGCGTCTCACCACTGGGGAATCTTCAACTTGATTCTTGAAGACTTTTGATTTTGACGGCTTCTCAAAGTTGACAGCGTCCACCTCGGCGAGTTCTTTGAAGCCGTTTTTCATCAGGGTTTGCTGTTTCTTCACGGCTTCGCTTTGTCGGACCTGGTGCATCGCTTTCGTAAGCGTAAGATCGGGGTCAAGGTGAAGTTTTTCGGAGAGTTTAGAGTCAAGCAAGCCAACAACGATCCGGTCCCTAACCAATTCGTCCTGAAGTGTCCCAAAGGCGCAATGTTCGGCCAAAGCGTGTAAAGCTATGACGAAACTATGAACTGTCTCACCTTCCTCTTGCCGGCGCCGGTTGAATTTGGCGCGCTCAAAAATAACATTTCTGCGTACTACGAAATGCTCGTCAAACTTCGTCTTCACAGTGTGATACTGCTTCAGTTGAGTAGTTGATAACTTGAAGGAGTTGAGGATATCATCGGCTTTGTTGTCCATGGCGTAGAGTAAAGTGTTGATTTGGCTTACTCCCTCTTCTTTCACAAGGCCTGTTGCTTGGCGAAAGGGGGCAAAACGTCGGCTCCATTTAGGCCAGCCCTCTGGATGACTGAAGTCGAAATTTTCCGGAAGCTGAACTCGGAAGGACGTCATTGTCTTTCACCGCTTCTGACACCATATAATGTTAGCTAGGTAATCGACTATGAGGCAGAATCGAACGCACCAACAACACGTTTAATCGAGCAATATGGCTGCGAGCACATGGCGTGTCGCAAGGGCCCCAGGGAAACAATGGCTTACGCAACAGCTTACATCACAATTTCTAGGACTGCACACTTGTCAAGTCCAAATGACATTTGGATGTCCCCAGAAACGTTTCTCACCGTTTGGACAAGGGAGCCAAGTTGGTCTTTCGCACCATATAGCTTTATATGATCCATATTCACTTTAAATCATTCATGAACAGGAAGGAGGTGGTTAATCTTGCTCTCATCTTTCTCAATACCAGGATTGGTGGCAACATGATAACAATGAAGAGTAATGGAGATAACGAGTCTCCTGGGAAGATCCCTCTCTTGATGTCAACTTGGCCAAGCTCTCTTCCACCTGATGCCAATAAAGGTCTCCAGTTATTCATGCTGTTACTGATTAACGTTATGAAATTTCTTGCTGCTCCAACCATGTTCAAACAATTTAGGATACAGGCATGAGGAAAGACATCGTATGCTTTCCTGAGGTCAGTTCACGCCATTGACAAGTTAGTCAGTCTTCTCCGAAAGTTCTTCAGGATTGCCTTGTCTACAAGCAGTTGATCTTTCTTCCCACTTGATCGTCGTCTGCATTCTTTTTGTTCGTCAACTAGCGATCCATGTCTTTCCCGATGTATGTCAAGTTTTTTTCCCATTATCCCTGTCAAAAGCTTCCACATTGTTGGCAGGCATGCAGTAGGGCGGTAATTGGAGACAGTTCTTTTCAAATCATCCATTAAGATACCGTGACATTTCCAGATTGTACTCCTTCTTGAAGGAATGCTTAGAGCTGAGGGTGTATTTCAGTCAGAGTCCCAAACCAAAAACCTTGGATATAGTCAGAACCGGCTGCTTTCCACTTAGGCATCTTTCTCACTCCAGATCGTATATCCTCCAACGTAATGTGAATGTCCTGTTGCGCCTCTGTCGTCCTAAGTCCTTAAGCCAAGTTGCGTTCTCATTGTGGTCCTCTGCCCAGATGTTACTCCAAAATTATGTTGCTTCAGTCAAATTTGGTGACTCAGTCTCTTATCTTTAACTTGTTCGAAACAGATTGTTTTGAGTGAATTGAAGGCACCTATCCTCACACGCCTTCATCTTGATCACACCTGCTTTGGTCTTTTGTTTCAGCACTTCTGAGGCATACCAAGTTCCCTTCCTTTGTAGCTGATATTTTCTATTCAGTAACATTCTCTTTGCTTTGATCTTGTATTTCCTTTCAGGGGCACCCAACGTCAATTTTCGGAAAATATCTGTTCGGAAGACGATTTGAGATCTAGAATTATCCGAAAATTTGTTGTAAACTTTCTTGCTTGCCTGCCTTTCCTAGGATTTTCGAACATCTGAAAAATGGTATAATTGCCCATTTTTAACGGACTTTTACCCTAAAAAGGTCACCTAGAATTTTCGGGAGCCTTTTTTCTGGCTAAAATTTTCGAAATGGTAGGTTTTGATACCTATAATTTTCGGATCACTAGACTTTCAGCTAGGAAATCCGAACAGATGAAAACTTTTTAGTGGATAAAATTATGACTATATGTACCGTTTAAATACTAAAATACGTTTAACAGTGCTATGTTTGAGTGCTTTTGAACTACATTCTCGTTGGGTGCCCCTGTCCTTTCCTTACTTTCTCGATGTTACATAAATCCTTACGCCATGATTCGATGTTTCTGTTGATTCGTCTTTTCCGCAATGGTTAATTTCTCCCTTTTTGAACTACTTGCAGAACAAGACATCACGTCTCGAGTATCACATTCGACGCACGTATAGAAAATGTAAAAACAAAATAACAATGTTTAAGAATCTTCAAATATATTTCGCTCTTCGAGCCTCATCAGTCAAAAAGAACCTCATGTAAGACGCATTAAAAAAGGTGTGTGTGTTCCTAGATGTCATGTAAGCCAACATGGGGTAACCTATTTTACGTGGTCTCGCGCCACTATCGCGCAGGGAACGCGGAAACAATTCCACTCGCTCTTAGAGTTCATCATAGCCTGCGAGCAGGCTCTCTCTCTGCGGTGGGAGAGAAGGAGAGCCTGCACGCATCCCTCTGAATTTTGAATGCCACCTCCTGATGTCACGCTGAGGGAGCTGTCAAAAATTGGCCAATCAGCGCACACCAGAAGTAAACATTGAAAAAAACAGTAAGCCACGCGTTGTGTATTTCTAAATTGCTCGAGGCAGAAACTCCAAAAAAACTGTAAAGGAAGGAAGCCTTCGCTAGAAAATCCTAACAACTACTGCTGATGCTGTAAAGCGTAGCTGAATATTCTGTACGGTAATTCGTCGGAGTCCCTTCCACGGAAAATGTGTTTCGTTCGTTAGGGAAAAAAATTAGCACACAAACTTGAAACGACTGGAATCGTAACAGAGAAATCCGTTTTCCCTGACCGCATCTCCACCATGTGAGACTCGTCGACCACAACTGCTGCCAAATTTCGGTAAAGCGAAGCGGAATTATCTTTTTAAATTTATTTTAGTGAAAATCAGACATTACAACTACTACATCACACTTTAATACTAGACAGATATTCTAATTCCTACACCAGTTTATTTCAAGGCTTACCGAGTATTTGTGATTATAGATATGTATTTTGCTAATTCAACAATTTGAAAATTGGACTATTTTGTTTTCAAGTGTATCGGTGTCACCCAGGAGATCGAGGAATCATTTGTGTAGCCGCCTTTTCGGCTTAACCAAATACTTGCTAAAATCGTGTAGAGTTCCTTTATCGTTCTCTATCGTTAAATCGGCAACTGAGGCAGCCGAAAGGCCCAAGTTTTTGTCCAAATGTAATCAGCGATAATGCTTTGTCGAGGACAGGAGACTGCCACGGTGACATGAAGTCGCCCTCGTTGTATTTTGGCCGCTACGAAAAACAGTTGGAGAATAAGACTTTTCCCGAATCCTGTGGATAACAGAGATAGAACTTCCTTTCCTTCCAGCTGAGAAGCCATTGCATCGCGTTGCCCGACCTTTAATTATGTAAAGTTACGGTAACATTCTACAATTTCTGACCAGCCAATGGTGACGTCACCAAGTAATTTAATTTCAGCCAATCAGCATTTTGCGTCCAAAATTTGGACGCGACCTTCAAAATACAAAGCCATGCGGGCAGGCCCTCATTCTACCCCCAGCCCAGTCCCTCAGAGGGCCTGCTCGCTCGCTAAGTTCATCAATGAACCTTCTGGTACTTTGTCTATCGCGTTTCTTTCAACATTCCCATTCTTTTCAGTCGTAACATAAGTGGCTCCATATAGCAAAGAGGTCAACTCGATTATGTCTCCGGTATGGATGTCCTTCATTGCTTCATTCACAACACAACTTCTGATCTCAGTTTTGCGCTGTCAAATGATTTCAAGGATTGCAACCCTTCTTTTCGTTCTTGATGCATTACTTCAATACTTCTTCATTGTAGAGGTGTATGTGCTCGATCAAGGTCGTTCTGCTCCATCATGGGAAGCTCATTTGGGTCCTCTCTCTCTGATCTGTTAACCTCCTCCGTACTCACATCTTCCTGAATTTTTTTTTCCTGTTGGAGATGGTTCTCGCACTGCAATTCCTTGCCGTTCATTTTGTACAGCTTGGATAATTTTATCATGCCCTATAGCTACTTGTTCAAGCCACTTGATCACAAAGTCTCTGTTCACTCACGTTAGACAGTTATCAAGTTGGACAATGGAAGCATATTAACCGATGAATGCGATATTTCTGAACACTTGAACAAATTTCTTGCATCGGTTTTTACACGGGAAAACCTA
>NC_090896.1:31726620-31754120 GCF_036669925.1 Montipora capricornis
GTTCTTTCACGATCAAGTCCTTAAGACCATCAAAGGATTGCGCAGTATCCGAAAGCTCTAGCCAACGTAACAGGTATCTGTCCAGTCGCACAATAAACTGCTCCGGACTTTCGTCAACTTCTGGTTTGGATGCTCTAAATTTTCGACGATAGCCGTCTTCGGTAAGGTCATATCTCTTCATTAACGCAATCTTTACCCTGTCATAATCCTTAGCTGCGTCCTCCGATAGACGTGAATACACTTCTAGTGCCCGTCCAGACAACAGAGCACTGAGCTTCGATGCCCATCCATCTTTTTTCCACTTAGCTGTCTCGGCAAATCTCTCGAACCTCTGCAAATACGCGTCCAAATCGTCTTTGCCATCAACAAACGAGGGGAGTTTAGGTGCCTTAGCCCGATCCTCTCTCACTTCAGGACGCCCGTCAGCATTCTCCACAGCCAAACGTGCAATCTCCAACTCGTGTTCTCTTTTTGCCGCTTCAATAGCCTCTTTCTGTTTCAACAGCTCAGCTTCCATCTCCAATTGTCTTAGTTCGCGTTCTTGTCGCCTAGTTTCTCTCTCTTCATCTTCTCTTCTGCGCCTTTCCTCCTTCTCTTCCTCTTCCTTTCTTTTATCCTGCTCAAGCATTCGACGTCTCTCTTCTCTTTCTTCTTGTTCCTTTTTTCGTTCTTCTTCAAACTGTCTACGCTTTTCTTCTTTTTCTTCCTCTTCCCTCACAAACTCGAGAAGCTTTTCTCCTTGCAATCCGAATTCTTTCCCCATCTGCAACAGCTTTTCCATTTCCATAGCAGATTTCACAGCAAAAACACAATATACTCTCTTGTACAGTTCTCCTTACTTTAGCTGTAACTCCTTCTTGAATTGTCCTTTCCTGGTTTCTGTAGTCGGCAAACAAATGAATTCCTCTCCCGGACAGGCCCCCAATGTTACGAGTTCGAATGTTTAGAGGAAAGGTAGCTTGCAAACTAAACTGAACGCAGGGTTGTCGGAACAACAACAAGAAGATTTATTCCAAAATGAACGTAGTTTCCACGAAGTAAACTCTAAACAACACGTACTCAATAAACTTACACGGGCTCCGCCAACTTGAATAAACACTGCTTCTGTCACACTTGACTAAACACGGCCAACGCCAACTCTCTTCGCTTGTGAAAAACTAGTTAGAAAAACACTCCGCTTGGACTCGTCTACTTATATACTCTGACAATAAACTTCTAGAACTTTCTAAATTAGTAATGAATCTAATTATAGAAAGATTACAAAACACACCGATTTAAAAACGCTTACGTACAAACCTAAATATCAACAAACTACGAACTCTCGCGAAGCTTCTAGACAGTAACGCTAGTCACGCAATACTATTTTTCGTAACACTCCTTCTAGTTTTTTACTTTCTCGTCTTTCTTCCTCTTCTCATTGTCCTGCAGACTCTCTTCTTCAACAATCACTTTCTCGTTCAACGCAGCTTGAAGCATCCACTCTGTGCTCTCCCTTAGGTAGCCATGAAGGGATTTGCTCTCCCTTCTTACACACTCAGTCCTCTTCCCCCTTCCTTTCTCGGCAGGAACACCCTAGCAACATAACTCCTGGTGTGCAGACAGCCATTCATTGCCAAGATCTTCCTAGTTCTTCTATCCATGTTGGCTACTTCCTCCATTGTCCAGTCCACAATCCCCGCACTGTAGCGTACTACACATAGAGCCCAGGTATTGATGCCAGGGATCACATTTCGTCCATTGAGTTTTGATCTACACAACTTCTTGACTCTTCTGATATACTCCGAAGTTATCGTGCCTTTCATCTTGGTGTTGAGAGTCTGGTCCAACTGTAAGATGCCAAGGTATTTGTAGCCTTCCTCCTCTATTTCCCCGGTTTGCTGGTCGTCTGGTAGTTCTATTCCGCTACTGCCAACTTGTCTTCTCCTTCTCATTTCCAGGACAGCACACTTGTCTAGCCCAAACGACATCTTAAGGTCTTGCGAGAGGATCCTTACAAGTGAGTCTAGGTGATCTTTGCTAGCTCCGTACAGCTTCAGGTCATCCATGAATAGTAGGTGGTTAATGGGCTTCATGTCCTTTGCCAGTTTGTATCCAGCTGTCATTTTTCGTAGTACTAGGGTCAAGGGTAACATGATCAGTATAAACAGTAGTGGTGAGAAGGTGTCACCTTGAAAAATTCCTCTCCTAATGTCCACCCTCCCGAGAGGCATTCCTCCTGATGTCAATACCGTCTTCCAGTTCATCATGCTGTTGCTGATTACAGAGATCATATTCTTGGCAGCCCCAACCATCTCCACGCATTTCAGGATCCATGAATGCGGTACCATATCATATGCCTTCGTGTAGTCTATCCAAACCATTGATAAATTTGCTAACCTTCTCCGGCAGTTATTCAGGATTGCCTTGTCTACAAGCAATTGATCTTTAGTTCCTCGGGGTCCCTTCCTGCAACCCTTCTGTTCATCTGTTAGCAGTGCATTCCTTTCCAAGTGGTGGTATAAGTTCTCTTCCATAACTCCTGTAAAGAGCTTCCACATCAAGAGTAGGCAGGCAATAGGGCGGTAGTTGCTGGCCTGGGCACCCTTCGCTGTGTCGTTTTGTATCAAAACTGTTCTTCCCCTGACCATCCACTCTGGTACATTCCCCTGACATATACAGTCTTGCAAGCATTCTTGCAATCTAGAGTGCAATCTAGAGTGCAATCCTATTTTTTTAAACCAGAACCCCTGAACAAGATCGGGGCCGGCTACCTTCCAGTTTGCCATCTTGCTCACTCCAATATCCTCCACAGTGATGCTGATATCTTCTTGCACATCTGTTGAACTTGTACTCCAATCCTCTAGCCAAGATGCCCTCTCATTATAATTATTATTATTGTTTGTCATCTAACGGTTGAAATGATTTCAACAAGCTGGTAATGTTCAACTGAGTATCAAGTTGCAACCTTCAACCTTAGATGTTCAGTGCATATCTCAAAATCCTAGCCGTTCCTAGGAGGCAGGCCTTTTGGAGGGTTCCAAGGTTCAGATTATGTCTGGTCTTAACTAACCAATAGTTGAAATTATTTGAGATCGCACAAAAAGATCCTATTACTATGGGAATCACCATCACTTTGCTGCAGCTGCAAATCCTCTTCAATTACCTTTTCAGATCCTGATATTTGTCCACCTCTTCTTTCTCTTTCTCAACAACATGGGTGTGAAAATGGCATTTTACATCTATGATATTACAATGGCTACTCTCCTTCTCAAGAACCACTATATCTTGTCTGAAGTGCTCCATGACCTTATCTGTTTGAATCCTCATATCCCAGAGGATTTTCACTTTCTCATTTTCAAACATCATTTGTGGGCTATGATCATACCAATTACCTGCATGTTCCAGGTCATATGTTTTACAGTTGCCAATATATGACCTGAGCAACTTTATCGTGGCGCCATTTCTTGTATTTTGTCTGAGCCAAGTATTTGCATTCACGCAACTGTTTTGTCTCTTTCTCCACATAGCCTGCATAAGGGGGAGATGTTCTCTTTGTCAATATGATGTTTAATTGACCTTGTTCTGATGGCTTGTTCTTGTGAAGCCATGATACTAGCTTCAGTTGTTTTCTTCAGACATTTTTTCTTTAACCAGTTCCACGTTATCTCATCCCTAAACTCGGTGTTCCTGAAGAATATACTGTTCATGGTCTTATTTTCCAAATTCTCTTTTCTGGTTCCTAGTACGCTCTCTCTTGTTTTTCCGATGTCAACGGTTCCTTCTCTCTTTACAGCTTTCATCATTTTCTCATTACTTTCTGCAGCATATGCATACTGGCAGTTCTTTTCTATCAAGACACAGTCTTCCACACTAATCAGTCGCCCCTGTCCCCGTTCGGGTTTCTTGATATACAGGCTATCAACATCACCTTTTTTTATGGATCACACCATATAGCATCATCAGCTTTCTAGTTTTTCTATCCAAATCTTTTAATTCCTTCCGTGTCTATCCAATTATTCCTGCCCCATACCTTATATGGGATACAGCTCGGGAATGGATGGTAGTTATGAAATTTGTGCTATTTAAATGGGACTTTAAGATCTTCTTAATCCGCCTTATGTATTCTGTTATAAATGTCTACTTCAGTGTCATCTGCTTCCAGAATACCCAAGTATTTATAGCCAATATCTCGGTCAATCTCTTTTATCTTCTCACCGCATGGGGATTCGATGCCCTCAGTATGTACCAGTTTCCCTATCTGCATGATCAGCACCCACACTTACTAATCCCGAACTCCATTCTTATGTCCTTGCGAATACGGACCGTATCCATAAGGGTATGCAGCTGTTTTTTAGTCCTTTCGAATAATTTTAGGTCATCCATATATGAGATGATTTATTCTTGGGCCACCACCACCTTTACTGAGATTATTATACCCAGCCCTGACCTTACGGAGAACAAGGAACATGGGGATCAAGCTATAATGACAAAAAAAATGGGGGATAGACTGTCCCCTTGAAAAATTCCAAGTACTTTTTTTTGTTGGTTTTTTTATGTTTTTTATTTATTTATTTATTTTTTAATTTTCTCACAACAATTACAATTACACAAAACTTACAGGACACAAACTACCCATTTACAAATCTACACATTACAATATCTACATGCTGTGATACAATCTAAGCATTACATATAACCAATTTACAGTACTCTACGTACAGCCTTAAGTGCGATGTTCACATACGCTTTTTACGTTGGTTATAATTAATATCTATTATTATTAAAAACTGTGCTATGTTTAATTATTTCATATACTTATTATGGCCTAACCTACTTACACATTACGCTACTAGAAGACTTACGATATATTTCATACGGATCCTTAACTAGTGTGAAAGAGTTTCCACTTCTTTCGAAATTCCCTTTCACCATTCAGCGTGACCGCAATGTATTTTTCTGTTTCCATTTTATCTTGCACCAATGAGATAAAGTCGCTGGAAACGAATTTAGCATTATTTAGCGCGTTAATGTATAGAAAATATTTGTCTAGCATTATGAGATGGTTGAGGGTCAAGCGGTGCGTACAGGGACGAGTAACTCCAAATAATACCTCTGGTTCGGAGAGAAGTATATACGCGTTACTTACGGTAGAATACCAAGTTTGGAACTTGTCCCAAAAACAATATGCTTGCAGGCAGCCATTAAACAAATGATGCATTTTTTGACTATCAGAGGGACAGAAAGGGAAGAACGGGGAAGCAACCTTCTTCATTTTGTATAGAATACCGTTGGTGGCTAAAATATTGTGTATAATTTTGTGCTGGAATATTGCCAATTTAACTTCTTTTGTGGCCTTGAACGGCAGAAGATAAATTTTATTTAAATTCTCCTTTGCGATACCGTACAATAAGAGTTTTTTTCTGAGGTGGGAGGAGGAAGATTTTCGAGGGTCAACAGTTTTATGTGTAACATCTAGTACAGATTGGCGGCGAGGGTGTAGTAGAGTCGCCTGAGTTAGCGTGAAGGAGCTTCTTCCAACTTTGCGGGTTCTCGGATGTAAGGCCATGATATTGTAAAAAGTTGCAAGTTAACGTATATTTATTACGCAAGGCGAGAAAAGACAAGAAGCAATTTTCATGCTCGTCAAAAAGGTCTGAAATTTTCTTTATCCCTGCTCGGTGCCAATGAGGCAGATATACCTTCTTTTTTTTTCAATCGTAATGAATTTGTTGTTCCATATTATCTGAGACAATATTTCGGTCTTGCTGCGAGGTGTCGTAGACACAATTCCTTGCCAATGATGAATAATTTGTTTGTAAAATTCCGGAAAATGGCCAGTAAGATCAAAAAGGTTGTAGTAATAATTACATTGAAAGA
This sequence comes from Montipora capricornis, assembly GCF_036669925.1. NCBI lineage: Eukaryota > Metazoa > Cnidaria > Anthozoa > Scleractinia > Acroporidae > Montipora > Montipora capricornis. The sequence goes on from NC_090896.1 coordinate 31,732,477, forward strand.
GGCCAGTGCCACTAACAGTAGAGAGGAGTGATTTTGGAATATACTTCCACAGTGCGTCTGAGGCGGAGCACAGCCGTTTGACCCAAGTTAGTTTAAAAGCCTTATCGAAAAGAACAAAATCTTTCATACCAAGACCGCCATCTGCTTTATTCTTGATGAGGGTTGTCTTTTTTTATCTTAGCGGTTTTTTGCTTCCAGATAAAATCGAACACTCTTTTATTAACCTCTGTTGCAAATTTTTTCCATAACGCTGGAGATGAGTACAAGTTTGGAGAGGGCCAATGTTTTAACAATATTTATTCTACCGTATATAGATAGGTCTCTTCGGGACCAGACACTTAAGGGAACTTAATCTGTCAAAGAAATTTTTCTTATAGGACAATTCAATATTAAAAGTAAAATGCACTCCGAGCGCATAAACAGGATCGTCGCTAATTTGGAGATTACCAATTGCGTCTTTTCGATGGCGCATAGAGCCAAGCCATAGCATTTCTAATTTTGCCTCTCACGCTGAGAGTAAATCAAATAAATTAGAAACTGACTGGACATCGGCAAGAATGGCAGTTGTGTCGTCAGCGTATTGCGTGAGCTTGACCTCTTCATTTCCTTGGATATGTATACCCTTAATGTCGTTTGACTGTCTTATACTTTGGGCAAGAAGCTCCATGGAAATAACAAAGAGTATGCCCGAAAGGGGACAACCCTGACGGACACCCTGCTCTAAGTAGAAGAGTTTAGAGGCAACACCATTGTTAACGACGCAACTGGAGATGTCTTTGTAAAACACACTGATCCATTGCCGAAGATTTGGATAAAGATTCAAGGCATTTTTGGATAAAGTCCCATTCAATTGAGTCAAAGGAGTGCGGGTTTTTGTAACGCCAGGTATCGAGCAGATTTTGCGTTGTAATCAAAGCGTTCAGTTCAATGGTCGATGCTTTTCTAATACCAACGGGTTTACCACCTCTTTTGTCTAAAGCGCTGATTACGCAATTGAAATCGCCCCCCAATACAAGATTTTCGTTATCATATTTGCTGAGCAGATTTTTTGAAAGCCCCCTCAGGAATACAACCTGTTGGTTTGTATCGTTTGGTACATAAACATTAACCAGTATAACCTTTGTGTTATCAATAACAATCTCTGCTAAAATGTATTTCAGATACATTTTAGCAGAGATTAGCATAATCATCTGAGGTAATTTTTTCAAATGCTTACATCTAGTCGTGGTTTAAAAAGAAACAAAAGCTTTATTTTCACTTTTCCCATCCCTTCTCCTCCTGCCACCAGTTCTTTCTCTCAGTTTTTCATATTGTTCTCAAGAAACAGTTTCATGTTATCAGCAGTTCTAGAGACATCCAGGCACTTTAGGATCCACGAAGGAGGGATCATGTTGAGTGCTTTCGTGTCTTAATTAGTCTATCAAGCCCATGGCGAAACCAATCTGCCTTCTCTTACAGTTACATATGATGGTTTTATCAATAACGAGCTGATCGTTTGTGCCTCTTGGTCGCTTTCTACAGCTTTTTTGCTCTTCAGGTAATCGCCTGTTGTGTCAATATGATGGTACATTTCTTCTGAAATGATGCTAGTAAACAGGTTCCACATAACTGGCAGACATGCAGGTAATGGGTTTGTAGTTCGTAATTCTATTTTCTTTGGTCCTATCTTTCATTATGAGGACAGTCTTCCCTTGGTCAACCAAGCAGGAACATTCCCTGAGACAGGGCAGTTGTTTAACATTTGTGACATTTTCTGATGCAGACACTTTATGTTCTTAACCCAGTACCCAGGTGCGCCATCTTTCCATTGTCGCACTAAAATCAACCTGTTTCTCAGTAGTCTTTCCCACTTCTGTCCCAACAGTCTCTATCCAATCGGCTTCATCATTATGCTTAACATCTTTCTCCCAGATTCCCTTCCAAAACTGTCGAGATGCCTCGGCATCCGATAGTTCATTGACATCACTTTCTGTGCCTTCCAAGTGTTCAAACAATCTCTTTCCATTGTTTTCAAAGAGTCGGTTTTGATGTTATTGCTCCACTCTGCTGTCGTATCGTTTTATTTTTTGGCTTTTTGCGATTACTCTTTGTTTCAATTCTTCAATGATCACTTTATAACCCCTTACTTTGATGTTGTATTGTGCTTGTTATCGAGCTTTTAAGTGTTAATTTTTCATGGTGTAATTCTGCAAAGACTCAAGCTTCCCAATTTCTTTTCTCAATTCGTTTTTCTGATTGGTGAGTCGCTTTTTCCAGCAAGGCATTGTTTTCCCTCTGCCTTAACTTCTCTTAACACCTGTCAACCGTTCCACTACTCGACCAGCCACCTTTAAGATCCTATTACATTGGTGAAGATTGCAGACTTCCAAGTAGGATTATTATTATTATTATTATTATTATTATTATTATTATTATTATTATTATTATTATTATTATTATGGCAGAATGAACGTCTGGATGCCCAGATTAAGGAATATAGCTTTGGCTGGCTTTGGCCGTAAACAACTGCAGCATCGACTAAAATATCCATTACATTTGAAAACATCATAATACGTATACGAAAAATAAAAAAAAAGACATGCAAAATGTATAGATATAAATTTAATTATTATCATGATGATGATGATGATGATGATTATTATTATTATTGTTATTATTATTATTATTATTATCCTCTTTTTCCTTCTTTTTAAGGTGATTGGTCCAATTATGATTTGTATTTTCCAAGCAAAAGCATTGACAGCTATGCTTCCCAGACGTGGTCTCTGAGCCTTTCGATGTTTACACTTTGCTTTTGGATGCAAACAAGTGACTCTGACAGGGGCGTTACGTTCAGTTATGCAATACAAGGCGTCATTAACGAGCTCACTTTGTTCCGGAATGAGCTGACCATAAATAATGCTGACACGTGAGTACATGCACTTGACTACGGTGGCCCTCTCGATCATATTCTGCGGTAGGTGAGGCAAACTCATTGGAAAATTGACATTAAGGACAGTGCCACCTAATAAGAAAAAATTCTTTTTCCCTGGGTATGACTACGCAGAAAAGTAGATCTTAGTTTGGCTTATTGGAATTTGAGATGAAAGTAGGGCGTAACCATGCATTTTTTGGAGATAATTAAGTTTGTTTTATGAAATTGTGGACACTTAAAAATTACCTGCTTAAACAGAAACAATTTTTTTCACAGTTTTTATCAATACTTTTGGTGATCTTAAGCTAGAAAATCATTTAACAAGGCTACAAATTCCAACTTACAGAATCATGCAGCTCAGGCACCATTGGCAACTGTCAAAATAGGACGCCAATGGTGGCCAGAAAAGCCTTTCACATCAGGGAGGTCTGGAACCCGGTATGTTGCCAGGGTAGCAAAACTGGTATGCTCGTATTGTGGAGCACATCTACTAGAATCTTACCGCAAAGAATCAAGCATTTCTGATACAAATTTGCTGAGATTTCCTATTTTCATCATATTTGATCAAAATTCGGTTGAGTTTATGACGTCATCACTTGGCTAATTTGCATATTTTAAAAACTTGAATATCTCTGGAACAAAAAGAGATTTTGGAAAATAGTGAACAGAATTCTTCTTCTTGTACAAACTATATGTTTATGTCTTAAAATTCCTTAGATAGGAAAGATACGAATTTCTACATAGTAGCAACCGGAAGATTCTACAACTGTGTTTTTGATCACAAAAAACTTGGCGACAGAGCAGAACGGAGACACCCAAATATATGCCCAGTTTCGTGGCATAAAAAGTGTTTTGTCTTTGAAAATACAAATCGTTCTGTGGTCACACGTCTATTAACTTAAGCAGTCCTTATCTCATTAGGTCATATAAGCTTGGGAACTATTACGATGGACGGAGACATCATGTTTGTGTAACGTGGGAGAATCAAGCTGGATCTTGGAAGCTGAATGTTAACGGCAAAGTCATTAACAACGGAAGCCGTTTTCAAGTGAGACATGTCATTCATGGCGGAGGGGTCCTCGTGATTGGCCAAGATCAAGACCGCTTATTTGAAGGACCTAGCGGAGGTGGCTCATTTGAATTGAAACAGAGCTTTATGGGAAGTATCAGTGGAATGAATTTGTGGAGCAGAGTCCTGAGTGATGACGAGATACTGCACATGTCCGAGATTTGTAACTTCGGCAATGGGGATGTTCTTAAATGGTCCGACTTCCTTGTGGCAACCCATAATGTGGAAGTAAAATGTCCCTCCAACTTTAAAATATGATAAGTACGTATAATATTACAAAAAATGAGAAAGGGTGTTGATATAGATCTCATTGAGAAAGGGCAATTTAACAAGATAAAAGAGGAATGATGGGCTAACAAAAACGGAGATCTACTTACCATACCTTGGGAATAAGGAAATGTTACATTCCATTCTTGCACACGTTGGCCTTGAAGCACTTATATTTCAACGGAAAAACTAGTATTGGAGGGTAATGTGAAGTGCTAATTTGTACCCATGTAAATCATGTGCCGTGAGCGTTTTCCCTTCTAATGGAATTGAACCCACACCAGGACAGAGGAAAAACTCTGACCATGGTGGGAACTGAACCCACGAACGTCGGGTTAGATCATCGCTACTCTACCGACTAAGCTAAAATGTCAAACGGGAGCAGGTCGCTGGGAATTTGAGATATCAAGGAACGGTTATGTTTTTGCAAATTGAGCCCACTTTCGTTAGTAGGACTAACACTCGAATGGTTTAAATGGGTACAAAATAACACTTCATATTACCATCCAATGGTTAATTCTGTTGAAATATAAGTGCTACACGGCCAATGTTTGCAAAAATGTATCTAACCCGAAGGTCGTGGGTTTAACTCCCACCCTGTTCAGAGTTTCTCTTTCCTTATGTGAGCCCAATTCCATTTGTAGAGCTAACGCTCACGTGGTTCACATGGCTAATAGCACTTCACATTACCCTCCAGTAGTAGTTAATTCCGCTGAAATATAAGTGCTACAAGGTCAACGTTTGCAAAACCGTAACCTTTCCTCATTACCAAGGAATGTTGACCAGATCTCAGTTTTTGTTAGCCCACCATTCCTCGTTTATTGGGTTACGTTTTTGCAAACGTTGGTCGTGTAGCACTTAAATTTCAACAGAATTAACCACTGGAAGGTAATGTGAAGTGTTACTTTGTATGCTCACATGGTTTACATGGCTACAAAATGACACTTCACATTACCCGCCAATAGTGAATTATGTTGAAATATAAGTGCTACGCGGCCAACGTTTGCAAATGGAGACACGAAGTACGTGCCGAAGCAATGACGTTGCATTTTTAGTTTGAATTTTGTTTAGAGGAATGGGCCTTAGGGTGGGTGAACACTGGTATTTGAACAGCCTTGTTGAATTGCAAAAGGACGGGGAGAAATAAGGAGAATATTAAGTGGTTGTTCAGAGGCTAGTATTCTATTTGACTTTCCACGTTGGCAGGGACTTAGGGGACTTAGAGTTTATTCCAAGAGGTTTTTCTCTGATTACTCAGGTTCTTGGTATTTGTCAAGAATCATGCAACATTTAGTTTGATTTGATTTGATCTCATCGGTAGTCTCCCTAATTTGAAGAGGGGTGGTGTTTGGCTAAAAAAGAACAATATTTACACAAAATTTTCGTCATCATCATTACAAGAGCTTTGCTCCTTGCTGATGTTAACTGCCGGAAGAGTCAGCTCCATCTCGCAGCTTAAGAGTATGAGAATTGTTGTGGTATGATCCATTACTTTTCTCACTGTTCAAGCAGAGCCGAGTAGTCATGCCTATTGCTAGGGTTCTGTTTGTTTTAGTACAACCAGTTTGTAGCACACAGGTAAAAGAAGGAAAGGTTGAAATCGACAATTAGTTTATTAACTTATTTGTTTCTTTGAACTGGTTATCACTTTGATGGAAACTAGATCCTTGATCACAAGCCCCAATGGTAGCTATACCACATTTCTGTCGTAGTACATGGAAGACTACAAGGACGTGCATTATTTAAGTCATCTGATATATATTTGACACTAACACCTAACTCTCTCCATTAACGTTTTGCAAATATTGCACCATTTCCTCAATAATGTCGTATTCCAACAGAATGGCTGCTCCATTAACCACTGGCTGACCATGGATATCTCTTTGAATTGGAATCAAAATGCTGTCAATAATAATAGCAACGGTGTTTGTTTCTATGGTTAACAAGGAGGCATCACAGTCCTTTCTTAACATATTAAGAATATCGTGCGGTGTTATAAAACAGTTTCTGACATATGACATGTGTAAGTCACCTGCACAGCTGCTACTAAACTTACTGACATAGTTGTTGTCATTGATTGACAAAGCAGAAGGATCTCAGATAATAAGAGAAAAATTACTATGATGAGTATAGAGTGAATAACCCAGCATCAATATTACAATGAAGTTTGCACGACACCACTGGGAAGCGTGAGATGCATTAGTTTTACAGTTGTAATTAACAATCACTGATAAATAACATTGCCACACATTGTTTAAACCGGTATATTTCAAGTCCTGCGACCATCAAAACATTACCTTCAGCCTTGGTGACAGTCTGCTGTAATAGTTTTTGAAGATTTCACAAGGCACAAAAGGCCGGGATTCATTTCCACGTCAACAAGAAAATATAACAACGATAAAATCGAATTTGAGTTAGCCAAAGCTTTGCAAAGTAGGTTATTTGCAAGGAGCGAAATTATGTTAGAAGGTATTTATTGCACTCATGTAAAAAATAAACAATAAGTTAGACAAAGATTTCCCTCGGAAACGATTTGAGTATTCTATGGCGTTTAAATGAATGTTGTGCAATCCTATGGTATCTCTATATTGCAATACTATAAACATGACCTACAGCCTCGGACAAAATTGATGAACTTGCCCTCCGACAATGTTGTTTTGCCGCATGGGCTCAGACACTCGCGTTCAAACAACATTGTGGGGGGAGGGTGAGCCACGACCAGGCTGTACTAAAGCTACAGCCAGTGGCAAAAGTTCTAGGAACTGTACACAAATATACAGATCTGAGGCTTTCGTGGCTCACTCTCCCGTCACAATGTTGTTTGGAAACCGAATTCAAAGATGGCACGACTCAAGAAGCATCCGTCGGTCGTTCCCAGTCAACTTCGTTTCTAACAAGGAGTGACAGCATCAAAAATCGATACTCTCTTGCCAACAAAAAGCGATGACGAATTCATCGCTCAAAAAACGTGACTCATCCTTATACTTGTACATATTCATTGCCGTGAGAATGGAGTCTTAAATTCCCACTTAATTGCTTCCGGCGGACCTTGTAGCTCAGTCGGTAGAGCAGCGGTGATTTAACCCGAAGGTCCTGGGTTCAATTTCCACCATGGTCAACTTTTTTTCTCTGTCCTTGCATGGGTCCAATTTCATTAATAGGGTTAACGCTCACATGCTTTACATGGCTACAAAATAGCACTTCACATTACCCTCCAATAGTTAATTCCTTGGGAATAAGTTGATTAACGTTAGGCAATCGTTATCCACGCCATTAACTGATTAGAGTGTAATGTGAAGTGCTAGTTTTCTACCCCATATGAACCATGTGAGCGTTAGCCCTGCTAATGGAAATGGGCCCACACAAGGACAGAGACACTCTGACCAGCCTGTGACTAACGTCCATTGCCTTCAATCAAGTGAATTTTCATCCAATTCGCACATTGACACAAACATTTAGAGGTGATTGTTATTAGAAAGACGAAAGAAAGCTGAAATATGTTACTGTGGCATTGCGTGGCATGGGCTGAGGAGGGAGCTTAACCAACGACGACGGGAACGGCGTTGACGTTCTCCATAAAACCTCAAATTTGACTATTTAACGTTGTAGTTTTGCTGACGACGGCAAAGACATGGACAAAAATGAAAAACGCACGTGCGGACAGAGCGTACAAAGCTATTGTTTTTAGCCACTAAATATGCAAAATGTGACGTTTTCGTTGCCGTCGCCGTTAAATCTCCCTAGTATGGGAGTGGGGCGTCTTTCTTGAAAAAAGAACACTGGTTCTCAGCTTCTCTCATCCCCTGCTAACGGCACGTCAAGAATCCCTATTGTGTTAGGTTCGCTTCCTATAATTAGTGAAGCATGCCCTTATTTAAAGGCCTTCCTTCAACGCACAGGCTTTTCGACCGTTTGTTTTTGTTATGGATATTCACGTTGCTAATCATAGCAATCTGATTGGATGAATTTCAGCCTTGGCGGGATTTTCATATATGAAAATTGTTCCATGGCTCGCAATGCCTGTCCGTTGAAGGTAGGCCATTAAAGTAGAAATAAGTGCCCAAAAAGGCATCGAAAAATAGTTAATCGAGGGAGTGGTTATGAAACCTTAAAACCTTCAAAAGTGAGAACAGTGTTGTCGCAAGCGATGTTGAATAGGCCTTATTCACGATAGCCACCATGTTGGCTTTAAAATTGTCATGCAAATTAGCCATGTGTTATGCTGGGGGGCAAACATTGGAAAAAAGGCAAATTTGCGGAAAATCGGTTCGTCGAAATATTGAAATAACATTGCTAAAAGTACATTTTAGAATTTAGAATTAAGTACCTTTTATAATAATTTTATATCCTTTGATTGCCCGTTGACATTTTGACTTTAACTTCGTTATCTGCTCATTTTTCACTAAAAAAACATCGAAATAACTTCTGTAATCATTCTATTTTACGACTTAGGTGATAAACATTCAATGAACGAGAAACGAATCATCTGTGTGGCTAAATGTTCGTTACAACCTCTCGAACTTGAGTTGTTTGCCCCCTCACAAGTGTGTTGCTAATTTGCATGATAATGGCAAATCCAACATGGTGGCCATCGTGAATAAGGTCTATTGACCGTGACAGTGCACAACCTTTTGTTTTCGCTTCGCACGGGTTCGCAAATCACACATGTCAAATACACCCTCATACCACCCAATCTGAGCCGATTCGTCTTTGCACTTGACGATTCAACTACGTTGAAGTCGATTCGCAAGAACCAGCAGAGGCTTACAACATGTTGACGATTCCACTCGAATCTAGTGTCAGGTGCTCTAATTAGTCGAGTCGTCTTGCTGGCAGTCAATTTGCAAGACACTTACAAAGAAATACAGCAAGACCACGAGAAAGGCTTTGTAAATGTTGACGATTCGACTCGAATTGACTCGAATAAAGTTGCATAATTGTGGAAAATATCTTGCCATTTGTCAAGGTGCGCCAAGTAGCGAGCATTGCGCAAGGTAACAATTACAGTGTGTCGGTGTAGTGCCTCTTAAATCGTTTGAGCTCCATTTATTGTGTAGGAGGGATCAAAGTAATCGATTATAGTTCGGCCGAATTGTTCAACGAGAACAAGGTGGAATAATTTCGAAATACTTAAATACTTAAGAAAGCGCTGGTACTCTCGCCATATGTCTCAGTGCGTCACACATCACATGCCGTCAAATTGAGTGTTCCAGCATCATCTTACGAGAAATCTTTCGTCCGCCTTTGTCTCAGGTCTGTTTTCTCACAAAGGGGACGAAAAGTGAGTAAATTATCTTGTCGTATCACCACAAGTAAAAACCCTTGGTTTCGTTATTAAAAGAGTAACTAGCGGACGGTTTCATTTCGGTAAACAATTTGTCAATTGACGAACATTGCGTAGCCACACAAGCAGTTTTTTTGGGAAATAGTAGTATATCATGCATCATTCGCTGAGGAGCGTTGCTAGGGGCGTTTGTAAGGACGCGTTAAAATGGAGGCTTCTGATTGGTTCGTCGTAACGGGATAATATTAGGAGTATCAAAGCTCTAATAATTTGAATAATTATCCAGCTGGCTCCTGATTGGTTGAGAGGAAATTTGATTGACAGACCGTAAGAATTGTTCAGGGGCGTGGTCGTGAGCGTTCCGTTTTTCTAGACGTATAAACGGACAAACCCGTTTCAGGCGTTTCCTTAGGCGTTTTTTAGGTCCCAGACCCCACTGGGACACCTCTCCCCAATTAGGGAGAAAAGGTCCCAGACCCCCTCGGATAAAAACACAAAACACACAAGAAAATCCAACCAAAACAGATTTTAATGACGATTTACAAGATCTCTACAAGAAGATGGTGCCCCATACATGCACCCTATTGATCCACGCTGATTTTCGATGTGGCCGGCCAATGAAAAAACACAATCATCCCACCGGTCACACAAAGAATTGGTGCCCCGTAACAAATATTTACAATATATACAAGAAATGGAGTAGAGTCTCCTTAAAGTCACCCCAGTTCCGTAATGTCCCTACTCGGCGCCAAGTACGCACACCCCGCAACTTTCAAATATCCAAAAGTTGTGTGCTCACACCATCGTCCAGGACTTTTCGTTTGGGGTGAAAGTAAGAAAAGCCGTCGCCCACTTGCTTGTACGTGTACATGGTATTGTTGACGGTGCGAAAGCCACGATTGACACCACTGCTTGGGCGCTGAGTGAGGAGGACGTTGAGATATTTGTCTTTGTCAATGGCGTTCAAGCCTTTGCTCACCCCTTTGCAACTAAATTTGTCCTTTGCGCCAAAGCAGTAGTAGGTCTTACTGCAAAGTCCAATAATGCCGTCCCTTGCCATTCTTCCTTGAAGAGTCCCGGCTTTCTTTTGTCGTAGGCACGATGTTCCGGTGAGTCCGTACGTAGAAACCAATTCGCTTTATCTAACTCGAATGCCTCTCTCAGTTCAGGTTTCACCAGGCTTTCCACACTTTCCCCTGAAAGAGCCATGTAGGCACTGTCCGTGTCCATCTCACAGAATTGGAAATCACTGCGATCAAGATATTTGTCGATGCAGTCATAGTAAAATTGCAACATGCGCCTCTTAGCGTTTTGATACACGAAAAAGCCAATGGCCGAAGGAAAATTGAGTTTGATGGTCTTTTTACACGACTCCGCTTCGTACGTGTTGTTATTGATGAGTGTAAGCCCACGAAAGTAAGGTTCGTTCACCAGTTGTGAAGCCTTGATCTCGGAACAGTACTCTATGTTACGGTGCCGTTCTTGGTTGGTAATGGCCTTGCCGTAACTCGAGTTTCCCACCAATTTCATGGTGTCGGCAATGATGGCCTGGCTGGGGTCCCGATCCCCTGCTTGTCGCGCGTCGGATACCGCGTTGCCAAACCGTTTAAAGCACGGCTTGGGGGTATACTCCACCACCGAAAGTGCCATGTAGGCACTGTCCGTGTCTATCTCACAGAGTTGGAAATCACTGCGATCGAGATACTTGTCGACGCAGTCGTAGTAGAATTCCAACATGCGCCTCTTAGCGTTTTGATACACGAAAAAGCCAATGGTCGAAGGAAGATTGAGTTTGATGGTCTTTTTACACGACTCCACTTCGTACGTGTTAGCATCAGGGGGGTACCCCCAACATTTATGGCCTGACTTGTAAGGTCACACGACCTGAGGAGAGGGATGGGGGTACCCCAAATTTTTAGGCCTGACTTGTAAGGTCACAAGACCTGATGACAGGGGGATGGGGGGGGGGGGGGGGTACCCCAACATTTATAGTCCCCATGTGAGAAGACTTAGAGAGGAGAGGTATCCTCATGGCGGGGTGGTACAAGGTCGTTTAGTTCCGCTACCACGTCGAAAGCAATGGACGATAATCCTGCGGGAGAGGCACGAAGCAATAACTCGTCTAGACGGTCGGCGGCGTTGGATAGATCCGACGACAAACACGGGGATGCAGAAGGAACCTACACGGGCCAAGCCTTCTCTCAGGTAGGGAGGCGTAGGAGGCCGGAGCCCGTACTTACGTACGAGCCAGCCGCCACCGGTCGTATCAATGATATGGTTCTCACGGTAGACTTGAACATTTCTCATCATTGAGTTATATGAAAAATATGGCGCAGATCCGTTCAGCAGGCGACCATGTTGTAAAACGAGGGTAAAGAGAGGAGGGTCGTGACATATATAGAGACGTCGCATACGGGATTGGCCGAGAGGGGATGACATCACACACGGGGATTAGTTGAAAACGATGACGCCACAGGGACCCAGACCCCTCACAATAAAAAGAATGGAAACGAGGCCATCTTTAATCATCTAACACAAGACAAAAATAGGATTTTTTTACGAACGAAACGATTTCATTAGAAACAAAAGAGCTATTGACAATCGGGAACGTGGGAGGTGGCCTGGAGCCCAGCCTCGTCTCAGTTTATCCAAGTCCGTGTCCATAGGTTATTACAAACCAAATTACAAAAGTCAAACAAGTCCCAGTCTCTGGACGCGTTCCGTATTCACAAAATAGGGAGGCCTGAGGACCCATACATTCAATAGACATATGCACAGTAGCACAAACAACGTTCTTTAGTTTGTACACCTAAAAATCGTTCACTTGTCATCATCATTTTGTTCTTCTTCATCTTGCGTTGGGATGGGACGCGGTTGGAACATCCTGTTCAATAAAAATTTCCGTCTCTCCACAGCTGCATCTGTAGCCTCTTCAACATCCATTGAATCCTCCTCCATGAAACAATGTCGGGTTTTCATAACGTCTTTATCCACGGGGTCATGCTTTAGACGTGCAAACCACTGGAAATAGTGCAAGTACAGCCTTCGCAACTTTTTTCTGTAAACGGGTAACAGGGCATTAAAAGCTTTGGCTTCAGCTATCGTTTCAGAGACCCCCTCCTTCAAGAACTTGTTGACTTTTTTGTTATAGGTTGAACTCAGTGACTCTTCCACCTCTTGGCGCAGAGTTTCTCAGGGATCTTGGTGATCCATTTCCCTGTCACTAACGTCTTCATCCTCAGACTCGATGACCATGTCCGAGTCCGAGTCCGAGTCTTGTTCTTCCTGTTCATCTTGGTTTCGCTCCTCATCTTCTTCACTTCTCTCTTCCGAGGCAGCATAGGGTGGTACTTCCTCAAATATGTTCCCCATGGTAGTGTCTCCCACAGGCTTCTGGTCTATGCGTTTCCAACAACCTCGCCTCTCGTGACGGTCTCTGTTATAAGCCCGACTAAACGGTTTGTGGCAGGAGTGGCATGCAGAGATGTGCCATACAGTCACCAAAAGGGATTGCTTCAAATGAGCATCGCGAGTTTGACGTCTGCTTTTATACCCACTGCGAGTCATGGGCGCGAGTGACTCAGAATGAGTCACTAATCAGCCCTTGGACTGACTCCCCCAAAATACTCATTGTGAGTGACGGGGCGAGTAACTCAGAATGAGCTACTCATCAGCCCTTGGAGTGACTCCCCCCAAATGAGTAGGGAGCACACTGAGGATAAGGGTGAGAGATCCTAGGTTACTCTTGAGTTGTTCATCAGGGTTGCTTATGCGTTGCTCATTTTACTCATGGGTTGCTCGGAGTGACTCCCTCAATTTGTGGCTACTGCCACAAACCGTTTAGTCGAGCTTATAACAGAGACCGTCAGGAGAGGCGAGGTTGTTGGAAACGCATAGACCAGGAGCCTGTGGGAGAGACTACTATGGGGGACATATTTGAGGAAGTACCACCCTATGCTGCCTCGGAAGAGAGAAGTGAAGAAGATGAGGAGCGAGACCAAGATGAACAGGAAGAACAAGACTCGGACTCGGACTCGGGCAAGGTCATCGAGTCTGAGGTTGAAGACGTTAGTGACAGGGAAATGGATCACCAAGATCCCTGAGAAACTCTGCGCCAAGAGGTGGAAGAGTCACTGAGTTCAACCTATAACAAAAAAGTCAACAAGTTCTTGAAGGAGGGGGTCACTGAAACGATAGCTGAAGCCAATGCTTTTAATGCCCTGTCACCAGTTTACAGCAGAAAGTTGCGAGGGCTGTATTTGCACTATCTCCAGTGGTTTGAACGTCTAAAGCATGACCCCGTGCTTAAGACGTTATGAAAACCCGACATCGTTTCATGGAGGAGGATTCAATGGATGTTGAAGAGGCTACAGATGCAGCTGTGGAGAGACGGAAATTTTTATTGAACAGGATGTTCCAACCGCGTCCCATCCCAACGCAAGATGAAGAAGAACAAAATGGTGATGACAAGTGAACGATTTTTAGGTGTACAAACTAAAGAACGTTGTTTGTGCTACTGTGCCTCCCTATTTTGTGAATACGGAACGCGCCCAGAGACTGGGACTTGTTTGACTTTTGTATTTTTGTTTATAATAACCTATGGACACGGACTTGGATAAACTGAGACGAGGCTGGGCTCCAGGCCACCTCCCACGTTCCCGATTGTCAATAGCTCTTTTATTTCTAATGAAATCGTTTCATTCGTAAAAAATCCTATTTTTGTCTTGTTTTGAATCATTAAAGATGGCCTCGTTTCCATTTTGTTTAACGTGAGGGGTCTGGGTCCCTGTGGCCTCATCCTTTTCAAGCAATCCCCGTGAGTGATGTCATCCCCTCTCGGCCAATCCCGTATGCGACGTCTCTATATATGTCACGACCCTCCTCTCTTTACCCTCTTTTTACAACATGGTCGCCTGCTGAACGGATCTGCGCCATATTTTTCATATAACTCAATGATGAGAAATGTTCAAGTCTACCGTGAGAACCATATCATTGATACGACCGGTGGCGGCTGGCTCGTACGTAAGTACGGGCTCCGGCCTCCTACGCCTCCCTACCTGAGAGAAGGCTTGGCCCGTGTAGGTTCCTTCTGCATCCCCGTGTTTGTCGTCGGATCTATCCAACGCCGCCGACCGGCTAGACGAGTTATTGCCTCGTGCCTCTCCCGCAGGATTATTGTCCATTGCTTTCGACGTGGTAGCGGAACTAAACGATCTGGTACCACCCCGCCATGGGGATACCTCTCCTCTCTAAGTCTTCTCACATGGGGACTATAAATGTTGGGGTACCCCCCATCCCCCTGTCATCAGGTCTTGTGACCTTACAAGTCAGGCCTAAAAATTGGGGGTACCCCCATCCCTCTCTTCAGGTCGTGTGACCTTACAAGTCAGGCCATAAATGTTGGGGGTACCCCCCTGATGCTAACACGTACGAAGTGGAGTCGTGTAAAAAGACCATCAAACTCAATCTTCCTTCGACCATTGGCTTTTTCGTGTATCAAAACGCTAAGAGGCGCATGTTGGAATTCTACTACGACTGCGTCGACAAGTATCTCGATCGCAGTGATTTCCAACTCTGTGAGATAGACACGGACAGTGCCTACATGGCACTTTCGGTGGTGGAGTATACACACAACCAGTGCTTCAAACGGTTTGGCAACGCGGTATCCGACGCGCGACAAGCAGGGGATCGGGACCCCAGCCGGGCCATCATTGCCGACACCATGAAATTGGTGGGAAACTCGAGTTACGGCAAGGCCCTTACCAACCAAGAACGGCACCTTAACGTAGAGTACTGTTCCGAGATCAAGGCTTCGCAACTGGTGAACGAACCTTACTTTCGTGGGCTCACACCCATCAATAACAACACGTACGAAGCGGAAGCGTCCTTCGGCCATTGGCTTTTTCGTGTATCAAAACGCTAAGAGGCGCATGTTGCAATTTTATTATGACTGCATCGACAAATATCTTGATCGCAGTGATTTCCAATTCTGTGAGATGGACACGGACAGTGCCTACATGGCTCTTTCAGGGGAAAGTGTGGAAAGCCTGGTGAAACCTGAACTGAGAGAGGCATTCGAGGCAGATAAAGCAAATTGGTTTCCACGTACGGACACACCCGAACATCTTGCCTACGACAAAAGAAAGCCGGGACTCTTCAAGGAGGAATGGCAAGGGGACGGCATTATTGGACTTTGCAGTAAGACCTTCTACTGCTTTGGCGCAAAAGACAAATTTAGTTGCAAAGGGGTGAGCAAAGGCTTGAACGCCATTGACAAAGACAAATATCTCAACGTCCTCCTCACTCAGCGCCCAAGCAGTGGTGTCAATCGTGGCTTTCGCACCGTCAGCAATACCATGTACACGTACAATCAAGTGCGCGACGGCTTTTCTTACTTTTACCCCAAACGAAAAGTCCTGGACGATGGTGTGAGCACACAACCTTTGGATACTTGAAAGTTGCGGGGTGTGCGTACTTGGCGCCGAGTAGGGACATTACGGAACTGGGGTGACTTTAAGGCGACTCTACTCCATTTCTTGTATATTGTAAATATTTGTTACGGGGCACCAATTCTTTGCGTGACCGGTGGGATGATTGTGTTTTTTCATTGGCCGGCCACATCGAAAATCAGCGTGGATCAATAGGGTGCATGTATGGGGCACCATCTTCTTGTAGAGATCTTGTAAATCGTCATTAAAATCTGTTTTGGTTGGATTTTCTTGTGTGTTTTGTGTTTTTATCCGAGGGGGTCTGGGACCTTTTCTTCCTAATTGGGGAGAGGTGTCCCAGTGGGGTCTGGGACCTAAAAAACGCTCAAGGAAACGCCTAAAACGGGTTTGTCCGTTTAAACGTCTACAGGAACGCTCACGACCACGCCCCTGAACAATTCCCACGGTCTGTCAATCAAATTTTCTCTCGACCAATCAGGAGCCAGTATTAGAGCTTTGATAATCCTAATATTATCCCGTTACGACAAACCAATCAAAAGCCTCCATTTCAACGCGTCCTTAGCAACGCCCCTAGCAACGCTACTCAGCTCCTCAAATTCATTTGCGCCATAAAAGGAGCGCGAATCATACATGATATATATACTACTGGAAATGATTTGTCACTGAAACACAAATCACTGTTGAAGAAT
Source organism: Montipora capricornis (assembly GCF_036669925.1). Lineage (NCBI taxonomy): Eukaryota > Metazoa > Cnidaria > Anthozoa > Scleractinia > Acroporidae > Montipora > Montipora capricornis. The sequence goes on from NC_090896.1 coordinate 31,749,149, forward strand.
TAAAAGACTCAGTCCGTAACCAGTAGCCGTTGTTAGAAAAGATTGAAGATGACCATTTGTGATTCTGAAAGTATTTACAAGGCAAACGAGCAGCGTGGTTCCAAAATTGAACATATCAAAGGTTCGAGAGAGAATTCTTTCCTGAACAGGTTGTTTGAACATGACTGTGTGTTGAAAAAAAAGCTGCAATTGCTGAATTTATGAGACTCTAAATTTCAGTTCGTTCAAAGTGTTAGTAAACTTTTGAATAAATCATAGCAACATAGGAAGCTAGTAAACATCCAAAACCATGTCGTGGGTAAGCTACACATGATTGTTTCAAAACCGGTCAGAGTAAAATGCAGACTGCAGACTGCAGACCAGGGGTAAAATGCAGACCGAGGGTAAAATAAAATATTAATAATAAAAAACTATTCCTAAGGATAAAGTAGAGAGTGTTCGTGATAACAATGGGGGTTGACAGGCCTACACAACTCCTATCCACGTGTTTTAGCCAGCTTAGAGTTTGGCTTGAATGAGTGTCTTTTAAGGATCTGCCCCTGTTGTACGAAATGCTCGGGGGATCTTTAAATATTTTGCTAAGTTGCCGTTGTTGTTGGATTTTAAAAAAAAATTGCATGAGTATTTGTTTAAGATTAGGCACCGTTCGGCGGTATCGTATGACGAACGACAAGATTCGTAATTACTTTGCGCAAATCTCATTATAGCATGTGAACAATTGGGTGTTTGATAGTTCAGTACACTTAAAACTGCACAAAAAAGCACAGAACTAGGAGCTAACCTCTCACGCCTTGCTATCTTACGGCAAACATCAGCGCTATTCCATCAAACACACCATCAATCTAGAAAAGAACACAACATGCTGTAAATAGAACATTTTAGCCACAAGGAGAAACACAGCATCAAGCTGCGTACAATTGGATCGAACGCTGCATGCTCACGTTTCGCGAGTGACAAACCAACCAATAAAATCGCAGGATTTTTGATTCGCCGCTTGAGTATTAAAACTGAAATAACTTGCCTTTGCCCGAGTGATACCGAACATTGGTCTCTATCGCTCTCCCTTATCGGCAACTGATGAGATCCCGAAGGATCGAAACCGCGGTCTTGACTGAGAAAGACGGCCATGAACCTTCTAACCGAAGACGGACTTACAGCAGTCCCAACAACCTCCAAATAGGACGATGCCCAAATGGAAATTGAAATGTTACTTTCAGACCATGGCGACTTATATAGCTCCAACCTCGCAGACATGCAGCGACGAGCATACAAAACCGGACCAAGAACGTGCGGGAAGGAAAAACCTTTATTAACACAAACGTTTTTAAAGGAGAACGATTCGCAAACGAATCTATATTTTATATAGAAACGCATTTCAAATCTACTGAAACATTTCTGTATATACACGCATTTCTCAAATTGCCACCCCTTAGTGGTAAAAAAAGGGCTTTATCAAAGGCGAAGCACGTAGACTTCCCCGAACAAACTCCTCTGAAAAGGAATTCAAAACTAAAATCTTGCATTTTAGAACACATCTTATCTTACGAGGATACCCAGAAAGCCTGATTACGGCAACACTCTCAGACAACACTTGAAATTTGAGATCAGGAAACTTGCCCTCCTGCAGAAATGCAAAGAAGATAAGTGAATCTTGTCGTTCATCACATAATACTGCCCAACGGTGCCTAACCTTAAACAAATACTCATGCAAAAATAGAATTTAATCCTACAACAACCGCAACTTAGCGAAATATTTAAAGATCCCCCGAGGGTTGCGTACAAAAAGGGCAGATCCTTAAAAGACATACTCATTCGAGCCAAACTGCGAGCAAGCTAAAATACGTGGATAGGATTTGTGTAGGCCTGTCAACCCATTGTTATCACAAACAGTCACTCTTTATTTTATCCTTATGACTCGTTTATTATTGATATTTTATTTTACCCTTAGTCTGCATTTTACCCCTGGTCTACAGTCTGCGTTTTACACTGACCAGTTTCAAAGCATTGCAAATACTCTCAAATTTCCGACTTCAAATCTTGTTACCAGAAGAGTTTTCTTCACAAATTTTGATATCTATATCTGCGATTCAATGCAAAATCCAGATCATGGACATCGAAATAAAGCATTGACATAAAACCGTACAACATCAATAGTGGTCTACTTTATTCAAGACTAACAAACATCATTCTTTTCAGTACCTTACATTTTCAAACAGTGGGAAAATTGCCGTCAAAATTGATCTTGCATTTCCTCAGCAATTGCCTAACTTATTGTTTCTGTTTCCACTTGTACACCACCGTGTCCGCCATGATCAGACCTTTTACATTTCCAACGACACGAAACCCATGCAGCGCGATTATCAAATTCAGTGGATTTTTCAAAGGGAACACAAAAAATGAACGATATTTTGGCAAACGTCAATAGTCTAAAATAGTTGTTGAACAAGGGCGACATGCATGTCCCCTCATGTCGTAATTAGTATGAAGTAAAAACGTCAGTATTGTAGATTTTGTCTATGCAAAAATCGATTGAAGAAAAGGCCTATAGCTGGAGTTTTCCAAAGGTGTTGAAATTTTCGATTTTCTAACATTCTGCAAAGGGGGTGCCAAGCGAAAATGTTGAAACAAGAGCGATTTTTTAGCCAAACTAAAATACTTTAGACATGAATGCATAATTAGGTCATTGAGCGAGTTGTATGTTCTAGTGTTTCTTTTCTGCTTCTAGATATTTTCGTAAGAAAATCGGCCATTTTGGAAAATTTCCTTTTGGTTCCCCACTTGCAAAATCACAGGAGCCTATGAGTAGGAGCTTGCCTAGTTCTCCCATACAAGCCCTGTGAGTCAACCTTTGCGATCATGTTTCTAGTTTGAGAGTGCTACGAGTTCTTCGGCTCTGCACGCACTGTCTAGAATGGCTAATCAGAATAAAACTATTGACAAAAATAGCACAGACAATGTGTGCAAATTGTATATATTAATTTAAACGTGAGTTTCCTGCTGAAGGATTAGTTCAAAAAATAGAAACATAGGCGCAAAGATTGACTGAAAAATATGGTGCATAGGGAGGCTCCTACAGGCATAGTCTCCTGAAAATCATAATTTTCGATACTTTTGAAAAAGTTGCTATTTCTTCTATTCTTGGCCATTATCCAATGGTGTTCTTCCACAGAAAACATATACAGTCCCTAGGATTTCAGCACATACCAATTAGGGCATTATGCGAGTTGTAGTCCTGAGCTTTCTCGATCCAAGAAGTTTGCCTTTTTTTGTTTTTAATTGTCTTCCGCCCCTCCCATGCAAAATCTCAGAAAATTGGCATTTTTAATTGTTTTGAAAACGTTGTTATTTCTCTCATCTCTAGGCTCCCACGACTTGTATTTCCTATTTTTTTAGCCTCCTGGGCCCGGTTCTTCGAAAACCGATTAACTTAATCCAGCATTAGCATAAACTTTGGTTTATTGTTTTCAACTTTGAAGTGCAAGTTTCTTTTGGCTATTTTTGGTTTTCAAGATTGACTTCCTCTAATGCAAACAATTTTGCCAAATACCAACGTTGTACAACATTTGGGAGTAGAGAAATAAACTCCTTGGTAATTCAGTTTTAATCTGGGATTAGCGTTAACCGGCTCTCGAACAAACGGGCCCTAAAGTTTACCTTAAATATCAGTCATTTTTCAGTATTTTGCCCTGGTCTTCCTCTGCAAAAATTTCAGAAAATTGACATTTTCGACACAAAAAACTTGCCATTTTTTTTACTCTATGCCTACTTGCAAGCTGTTTTTTGCATAGAAAATATCTACAGTCAGTAAGCTTTCATTACTTTTGTGAATTGGGGCATTAGGCTAGATGTATTTCCTCGTTTTTTTTTTTTTGGCTTCTAGAACTTTCATCAAAATACAACAAAACGATCTGCAAAACTTCAAGCTTTTAAGGTACGTTAGAAGCTATCATCTTAGTTTTTAATTAAATCAAGCTCAGCTTATTCTGCGGTGGCGCACAAGGGCTAAACAAAACTCAATATTGAGTTGGATACACAACAATCTTTCGATACAAAATAGTTACATAGAACAGAACCGCGTTGCAGGATGAAAGAATGTATTTCTTTTAGGTGTCTAATTAGGTTGCTTGGTATTAGTTCCAATTGGGATAATTAGGCCTTTATATACCACTTCTTGTGAATGTCACACCACTTGACGCCGACTAGTTTACTCGAGTTGTACTTTGTTTTATTTCGGTTTAGGTTTTTTCGTTCAATGCCGGGCGACGAACAAGAAACGGTTACTCGACAGGATTTAACCCAGTTCCGTACCTTCCTACTCGAGCAACTCAAGTCTCACACTTCTGAGCTCTCTTCTAAGTTCGAGAAGGCTTCTACCGACGCCGAGTGTACTTTATCTGTCTCTAAACAGCTCAAACTCGAGAGCGAGCTCAAGTATTCCTATCCTGGAAACGAAAGGAACTATAAGTTCAACCTTGAAGTTTCGGATCTTCTCGAAAGCGTTTCGAACTTCTTGTTCAAGATTCAGCGAAACCGTCTCTACTTTTGAACGATTCTATGAAACTTATAAAGGAACGCAATAAAAAGAGCCGAATTGCTGATTCTTCAGAAGGAGGTTGGCTCACGGTCAAACATTACGAGAGTAACGCTGTTGTCATTGCCTTGGAGGACAATAAAAGGATCCGCGCTGCTGAAAGGGAAACTTGAGAGTCAAGACCCGCACTCGTGCCAAACGCCAAAATGCTGAACGCGTGCAGGGAAGATATCCGCCGTTTTCTCAACCATACACCCTTCGAGGACACTTCCAGCGTAGTTCATGACACTTATGGAAGATAAGTTTACTGGCAATTCTTCTCAAGCGTTTTATAAACAGAACTTGTATGAGTATGAGCAAGGTACCACTGCAGGGGTAGTTAAGGGTCGACTAAGGGCACATTTGCTTGCTTGATTTTAAAAAGAAGAGGAATTTTGCAAC
>NC_090896.1:31759120-31776620 GCF_036669925.1 Montipora capricornis
CATTGTTGTTATCTGCAAGCCGGCATAGCCGTTCTTGTGGTCTTCATCGGTGTCGGATTGTCTTGTCATTCATTATTGTCTGAAGACCCAATTTGCAAGCACCTTGACTTGAAATTACTTATCTTGTTTTTAAGAATTGAAACAGCTGCACCTTTGAAGACACGTGAAAGTTATTTACTACAGAGAGCATATTTCAAAATGAATTGATGAAAATTCGCGGTTGAAAATCAAAGTACAAGCGCCAATTCTTGTTTGGCCGAAAATTAGAATAAGAACGGGGCAAAACAAATATTAATGAACCGGTGCGATACCATGTAAGACATTTAACGGAGAAAAGTGTTCATTTAAACTCGCGAAACCACAATGATTATGCTGTCTCATTACGACCTGCTGCAGCTCCTGATTTGTGACATTAACACGTACGACTACTAGTTCAGATTCGGGCGTTGAAGGACGGACCAATGGAGAAGTGATGTTAAATGATAAAGAAAATTGTGACTCTCGTTCTTTTGTTTTCATCAGGGGTGATTGTGACCATTCCTCGGAAGTTTGAGGTTTAAAGGAAGGAGGGTAGGGATACTGTGACTGGCTTCCAAACTAAGGCGTTGATGAACCTTTCCTAACGTTAAGTCCGCTTTTTTTGCCAAAAAGTCAGGATCATGTCCCGGGGGAACAAGGAACTGATTATTAATATTTATTCTATAATGTGCAATGATTATGAAAATGTATTCATCGAACAAGCCAAACGCCAGTTTGCTACTGCTTAAAAGGGGACTAAAAAAGAAAGCAGTTTTCTTTGAAAAACTCTGCCTTGTCGGAAAATGTTTGATGAACCAATCACACTGGCAATTGTGTTGGATAATTCGAAGGCAATCACCAACGACCGGCGGTGTCGTCAACATCTTGGGGTTTAATAATGGTGGCGGAAGTGGTCTTGAAGTTGTCTTCATTATTCTTCAAAGCAGAGAAACATCCAACCATTTGTGATTGTCAACCTGGTTGCAGTTTGCGCCTGTTATCCTGATAACTGAAAACTTTCAAAGATCCTAGAAATGGACCTTTTTCGATTTGAATGATTAAATGTCAAGTGCTATAAATATTTACTTCCCCAATTCATTGGAGAAACATAATATTGGGGTTGGAAAGGGAAGAATGAATAATGAATAACAGCTGAATTAAGAAAAAAAAAAACGAGTGAGGAACATTTGGCGTTCGAACAATCGGATAAAGAATTTTTTAGTTTCCGTAAAGAATAGCGAATATGGAAAGATAAATATCGAACAAAATTTCAGTAATAAATAGTGAATAACTTCGGAAAAAATGGAAGGAATAATAAATAACTGAGATCCATTTATCCGCTTCCTTCCCCGAATATAACATGCATTTATGCGTATTTATTCGAGTCATGCAGGTGGGATTTGTCAATCAATAAATTGAATCAAGCTATTTGCATCTTTTAGAAAGTTTAAAACAATTGACTCTGTTGCATTTCAACGAAATGGAAAAGCTAGGGGCACAGGCAAAAAATCAATTGTGGGATTCCAAAGTTCATGTTTCATAAACAGAGATCCATTTGCCACAGGACTGGTGCAAAACCTTAGTCAGCGCTTAGCAACTCCTCTGTCCGTTCTTTTTCCGAGGGAATTTACGAAGATTTCGAAGGGAAATTGCATTGTCACAAGAATATTATACGTGTGATACAATGAAAGGCTCCACTTTTGCATCTCGTGCATATGGTTCGCAATATCCTTTTTGATCGCCGCTTTCTTCCTTTTTGCGGATTCGGCCATAAACAGAGGTCCGACAGAACGATCTGCCCAATTTCAAGCTTTTGAAGGTAAATTAACAACATAGATAGTAGTTTTAAGTTTAAGCTCAGGTTATCCGGTCAGATTGATCGGAAAAAAGTACTAGACAAATGGATTCGTAATAGGATCCGACAACAGGGCCACAATCCCAGTTGCATTTCGTCCCCTTGGGAGCCACAAAACAATTGCTGAGTAACATGCAATGAAACGCGTTTGAATTCATTTGAATTTTTTTATTTGATGTCCTTCATTCAGTAATCGATATCGGTGTCCTCTCTGATGATATTTAATGACGTTCCCGCTCAAAATGTTGCCACGTACAGATTTTTTTAAAACTTGCCACGCAGAAAGGTAATGATCTACTTTTGTCAAAAGGGCAAAAAAAAAATTAAATAAATAAAATTGGGGGTTCACCGTGCTCGTTTTGGAGATAAGGTGCATTTTTAGAAACTTGCGTTATTCTAAGACGATCCTTTCCACGTCAACAAGAAAATATAACAGCGATAAAATCGAATTTGAGTTAGCCAAAGCTTTGCAAAGTAGGTTATTTGCCAGGAGCGAAATTATGTTAGAAGGTATTTATTGCACTCATGTAAAAAATAAACAATAAGTTAGACAAAGATTTCCCTCGGAAACGATTTGAGTATTCTATGGCGTTTAAATGAATGTTGTGCAATCCTATGGTATCTCTATATTGCAATACTATAAACATGACCTACAGCCTCGGACAAAATTGATGAAATTGCCCTCCGACAATGTTGTTTTGCCGCATGGGCTCAGACACTCGCGTTCAAACAACATTGTGGGGGGATGGTCAGCCACAACCAGGCTGTACTAAAGCTACAGCCAGTGGCAAAAGTTCCGGGAACTGTACACGAATATACAGATCTGAAGCTTTCGTGGCTCACTCTCCCGTCACAATGTTGTTTGGAAACCGAATTCAAAGATGGCACGACTCAAGAAGCATCCGTCGGTCGTTCCCAGTCAACTTCGTTTCTAACAAGGAGTGACAGCATCAAAAATCGATACTCTCTTGCCAACAAAAAGCGATGACGAATTCATCGCTCAAAAAAACGTGACTCATCCTTATACTTGTACATAGTCATTGCCGTGAGAATGGCATCTTAAATTCCCACTTAATTGCTCCCGGCGGACCTTGTAGCTCAGTCGGTAGAGCAGCGGTGATTTAACCCGAAGGTCCTGGGTTCAATTTCCACCATGGTCAACCTTTTTTCTCTGTCTTTGTGTGGGCCCAATGCCATTAATAGGGTTAACGCTTACATGCTTTGCATGGCTACAAAATAGCACTTCAAATTACCCTCGAATAGTTAATTCCTTGGGAATAAGTTGATTAACGTTAGGCAATCGTTATCCACACCATTAACTGATTAGAGTGTAATGTGAAGTGCTAGTTTTCTACCCCATATGAACCATGTGAGCGTTAGCCCTACTAATCGAAATGGTCCCGCACAAGGATAGAGAAACACTCTGACCAGCCTGTGACTGACGTCCATTGCCTTAAATCAAGTGAATTTTCATCCAATTCGAACATTGACACAAACATTTAGAGGTGACTGTTATTAGAAAGACGAAAAAAAGCTGAAATATGTTACTGTGGTATTGCGTGGCATGGGCTCAGGAGGGAGCTTTAACAACGACGACGGGAACGGCGTTGACGTCCTGCATAAAACCTCAAATTTGACTATTTAACGTTGTAGTTTTGCTGACGACGGCAAAGAAATGGACAAAAATGAAAAACGCACGTGCGGACAGAGCGTACAAAGCTATTGTTTTTAGCCACTAAATATGCAAATTTGTGACGTTTTCGTTGCCGTCGCCGTTAAATCTCCCTATAATGGGAGTGGGGGGTCTTTCTTGAAGAAAGAACACTGGTTCTCAGCTTCTCTCATCCCCTGTTAACGGCACGTCAAGAATCCCTATTGTGTTAGGTTTGCTTCCTATAATTAGTGAAGCATGCCCTTATTTAAAGGCCTTCCTTCAACGGACAGGCTTTTCCACCGTTTGTTTTTGTTATGGATATTCACATTGCTAATCATAGCAATCTGATTGGATGAATTTCAGCCTTGGCGGGATTTTCATATATGAAAATTGTTCCACGGCTCGCAATGCCTGTCCGTTGATGGTAGGCCTTTAAAGAAGAAATAAGTGCCCAAAAAGGCATCGAAAAATAGTTAATCGAAGGAGTGGTTATGAAACCTTAAAACCTTCAAAAGTGAGAACAGTGTTGTCGCAAGCGATGTTGAGCCTTATTCACGATAGCCGCCATGTTGGTTTTAAAATTGTCATGCAAATTAGCCATGTGTTATGCTGGGGGGCAAACATTGGAAATAAGGCAAATTTGCGGAAAATCGGCTCGTCGAAATATTGAAATAACATTGCTAAAAGTACATTTTAGAATTTAGAATTAAGTACCTTTTATAATAATTTTATATCCTTTGATTGCCCGTTGACATTTTGACTTTTACTTCGTTATCTGCTCATTTTTCACTAAAAAAACATCCAAATAACTTGTGTAATCATTCTCTTTTACTACTTAGGTGATAAACATTCAATGAACGAGATACAAATCATCTGTGTGGCTAAATGTTCGTTACAACCTCTCGAACTTGTGTTGTTTGCCCCTCACAAGTGTGTTGCTAATTTGCATTATAATAGCAAATCCAACATGGCGGCCATCGTGAATAAGGTCTATTGACCGTGACAGTGCACAACCTTTTGTTTTCGCTTCGCACGGGTTCACAAATCACACATGTCCAATACACCCTCATACCACCCAATCTGAGCCGATTCGTCTTTGCACTTGAGGATTCGACTAAGTTAAAGTCGATTCCCAAGAACCAGCAGAGGCTTACAACATGTTGACGATTCCACTCGAATCTAGTGTCAGGTGCTCTAATTAGTCGAGTCGTCTTGCTGGCAGTCGATTTGCAAGACACTTACAAAAAAATAAAGCAAGACCACGAGAAAGGCTGCTTGTAAATGTTGACGATTGGACTCGAATTGACTCGAATAAAGTCGCATAATTGTGGAAAACATCTTGCCATTTGTCAAGGTGCGCCAAGTAGCGAGCATTGCGCGAGGTAACAATTACGGTGTGTCGGTGTAGTGCCTCTTAAACCGTTTGAGCTCCATTTATTGTGTAGGAGGGATCAAAGTAATCGATTATTGTTCGGCCGAATTGTTCAACGAGAACAAGGTGGAATAATTTCGAAATACTTAAATACTTACGAAAGCGCTGGTAATCTCGCCATATGTCTCCGTGCGTCACACATCACATGCCGTCAAATCGAGCGTTCCAGCATCATCTTACGAGAAATCTTTCGTCCGCAGCAATCCATGAGTAAAATGAGCAACGCATAAGCAAACCTGACGAACAACTCAAGAGTAACCTAGGATCTCTCACCCTTATCCTCAGTGTGCTCCCTACTCATTTGGGGGGAGTCACTCCAAGGGCTGATGAGTAGCTCATTCTGAGTTACTCGCCCCGTCACTCACAATGAGTATTTTGGGGGAGTCAGTCCAAGGGCTGATGAATAACTCATTCTGAGTCACTCGCGCCCATGACTCGCAGTGGGTATAAAAGCAGACGTCAAACTCGCGATGCTCATTTGGAGCAATCCCTTTGGGTGAGTGTATGGCACATCTCTGCATGCCACTACTGCCACAAACCGTTCACGAGAGGCGAGGTTGTTGGAAACGCATAGACCAGGAGCCTGTGGGAGACACTACCATGGGGGACAAATTTGAGGAAGTACCACCCTATGCTGCCTCGGAAGAGAGAAGTGAAGAAGATGAGGAGCGAAACCAAGATGAAGAGGAAGAACAAGACTTGGACTCGGACTCGGACATGGTCATCGAGTCTGAGGATGAAGACGTTAGTGACAGGGAAATGGATCACCAAGATCCCTGGGAAACTCTGCGCCAAGAGGTGGAAGAGTCACTGAGTTCAACCTATGACAAAAAAGTCAACACGTTCTTGAAGGAGGGGGTCTCTGAAACGATAGCTGAGGCCAAAGCTTTTAATGCCCTGTTACCCGTTTACAGAAGAAAGTTGCGAGGGCTGTACTTGCACTATCTCCAGTGGTTTGAACGTCTAAAGCATGACCCCGTGCATAAAGACGTTATGAAAACCCGACATATTTTCATAGAGGAGGATTCAATGGATGTTGTAGAGGCTATGTGGAGAGACGGAAATTTTTATTGAACAGGATGTTCCAACCGCGTCCCATCCCAACGCAAGATGAAGAAGAACAAAATGATGATGACAAATGAACGATTTTTAGGTGTACAAACTAAAGAACGTTGTTTGTGCTACTGTGCATATGTGTATTGACTGTATGGGTCTTCAGGTCTCCCTATTTTGTGAATACGGAACGCGCCCAGAGACTGGGACTTGTTTGACTTTTGTATTTTTGTTTATAATAACCTATGGACACGGACTTGGATAAATGATTAAAGAATGCCTCGTTTCCATTTTTTTTAACGTGAGGGGTCTGGGTCCCCGTGGCGTCATCGTTTTCAACCAATCCCCGTGTGTGATGTCATCCCCTCTCGGCCAATCCCGTATGCGACGTCTCTATATATGTCACGACCCTCCTCTCTTTACCCTCTTTTTACAACATGGTCACCTGCTGAACGGATCTGCGCAATATTTTTCATATAACTCAATGATGAGAAATGTTCAAGTCTACCGTGAGAACAATATCATTGATACGACCGGTGGTGGCTGGCTCGTACGTAAGTACGGGCTCCGCCTTCCTACGCCTCCCTACCCAAGAGAAGGCTTGGCGCGTGTAGGTTCCTTCTGCATCCCCGTGTTTGTCGTCGGATCTATCCAACGCCGCCGACCGGATAGACGAGTTATTGCTTCGTGCCTCTCCCGCAGGATCATCGTCCATTGCTTTCGACGTGGTAGCGGAACTAAACGACCGGTTAACGCCCCCCCCCCCTTCCCCCCATGGGAATACCTCTCCTCTCTAAGTCTTCTCACATGGAGACTATAAATGTTGGGGTACCCCTCCCCCCCCCCCCCAATCTCTCTCCTCAGGTCGTGTGACCTTACAAGTCAGGCCGTAAATGTTGGGGTACCCCCCTGATGCTACCACGTACGAAGTGGAGTCGTGTAAATAGACCATCAAACTTAATCTTACTTCGACCATTGGCTTTTTCGTGTATCAAAACGCTAAGAGGCGCATGTTGGAATTCCACTACGACTGCGTCGACAAGTATCTCGATCGCAGTGATTTCCAACTCTGTGAGATAGACACGGACAGTGCCTACATGGCACTTTCGGTGGTGGAGTATACCCCCAAGCCGTGCTTCAAACGGTTTGGCAACGCAGTATCCGACGCGCGACGAGCAGGGGATCGGGACCCCAGCCATGCTATCGTTGCCGACACCATGAAATTGGTGGGAAACTCGAGTTACGGCAAGGCCATTACCAACCAAGAACGGCACCGTAACGTAGAGTACTGTTCCGAGATCAAGGCTTCACAACTGGTGAACGAACCTTACTTTCGTGGGCTCACACCCATCAATAACAACACGTACGAAGCGGAGTCGTGTAAAAAGACCATCAAACTCAATCTTCCTTCGGCTATTGGCCTTTTCGTGCATCAAAACGCTAAGAGGCGCATGTTGGAATTCTACTATGACTGCATCGACAAGTATCCTTGTTTCGACTTCTTTCCTTTCCGTGTAGCTAAGTAGCTTTAAATACCCGTAAAACGGAGCACGGATGGAGACGGGGGAGTAAAATGAGCGCACCGTCGACCTCAGGTTTATCAAATGAATTACTGTTACGAGTTATCGACGTTAAATATGGTTGCTTTACTTTACTTTACTTTACTTTATCTTGATCGCAGTAATTTCCAACTCTGTGAGATGGACACGGACAGTGCCTACATGGCTCTTTCAGGGAAAAGTGTGGAAAGCCTGGTGAAACCTGAACTGAGAGAGGCATTCGAGGCAGATAAAGCGAATTGGTTTCCACGTACGGACACACCCGAACATCGTGCCTACGACAAAAGAAAGCCGGGACTCTTCAAGGAGGAATGGCAAGGGGACGGCATCATTGGACTTTGCAGTAAGACCTACTACTGCTTTGGCGCAAAGGACAAATTTAGTTGCAAAGGGGTGAGCAAAGGCTTGAACGCCATTGACAAAGAAAAATATCTCAACGTCTTCCTCACTCAGCGCCCAAGCAGTGGTGTCAGTCGTGGCTTTCGCACCGTCAACAATACCATGTACACGTACAATCAAGTGCGCGACGGCTTTTCTTACTTTTACCCCAAACGAAAAGTCCTGGAAGATGGTGTGAGCACACAACCTTTGGATATTTGAAAGTTGCGGGGTGTGTGTACGGGGCGCCAACTTTTATGTGTGGACTGAGTAGGGACACTACGGGGGTGACTTTAAGGAGACTCTACTCCATTTCTTGTATATATTGTAAATATTTGTTACGGGGCACCAATTCTTGGTGTGACCGGTGGGATGATTGTGTTTTTTCATTGGCCGGCCACATCCAAAATCAACGTGGATCAATAGGGTGCATGTATGAGGCGCCATCTTCTTGTAGAGATCTTGTAAATCGTCATTAAAATCTGTTTTGGTTGGATTTTCTTGTGTGTTTTGTGTTTTTAGCAGAGGGGTCTGGAACCTTTTCTTCCTAATTGGGGAGAGGTGTCCCAGTGGGGTCTGGGACATAAAAAACGCCTAAGGAAACGCCTAAAACGGGTTTGTCCGTTGAAACGTCTACAAAAACGAAACGCTCACGACCACGCCCCTGAACAATTCCTACGGTCTGTCAATCAAATTTCTTCTCGACCAATCATGAGCCAGATGGATAATTATTCAAAGTATTAGAGCTTTGATAATCCTAATATTATCCCGTTACGACGAACCAATCAGAAGCCTCCATTTCAACGCGTCCTTAGCAACGCCCCTAGCAACGCTCCTCAGCTCCTCAAATTCCTTTGCGCAAAAAAGGAGCGCGAATCATACATGATATATATACTACTGGAAATGATTTGTCACTGAGACACAAATCACTGTTGAAGGATTAAAAGACTCAGTCTGTAACCAGTAGCCGTTGTTAGAAAAGATTGAAGATGACCATTTGTGATTCTGAAAGTATTTACAAGGCAAACGATTAGCGTGGTTCCAAAATTGAACATATCAAAGGTTCGAGAGAGAATTCTGGCCTGAACAGGTTGTTTGAACATGACTGTGTGTTGAAAAAAAAGCTACAATTGACTATCACATTTTTTCTGGATTTATGAGACTCTAAATTTCAGTTCGTTCAAAGTGTTAGTAAACTTTTGAATAAATCATAGCAACATAGGAAGCTAATAAACATGCAAAACCATGTCGTGGGTAAGCTACACATGATTGTTTCAAAACCGGTCAGGGTAAAATGCAGACTGCAGACTGCAGACCAGGGGTAAAATGCAGACCGAGGGTAAAGTAAAATGTTAATAATAAAAAACTATTCCTAAGGATAAAGTAGTGAGTGTTCGTGATAACAATGGGGGTTGAGAGGCCTACACAACTTCTATCCACGTGTTTTAGCCAGCTTAGATTTTGGCTCGAAGTGTCTTTTAAGGATCTGCCCCTTTTGTACGAAATGCTCGGGGGATCTTTAAATATTTTGCTAAGTTGCGGTTGTTGTTGGATTTTAAAAAAAATTGCCTGAGTATTTGTTTAAGATTAGGCACCGTTCGGTGGTATCGTATGACGAACGACAAGATTTGTACTTACTTTGCGCAAATCTCATTATAGCATGTGAACAATTGGGTGTTCGATAGTTCAGTACACTTAAAACTGCACAAAAAAGCACAGAACTGGAGCCAACCTCTCACGCCTTGCTATCTTACGGCAAACATCAGCGCTGTTCCATCAAACACACCATCAATCTAGAAAAGAACACAACATGCTGTAAATAGAACATTTTAGCCACAAGAAGAAACACAGCATCAAGCTGCGTACAATTGGATCGAACGCTGCATGCTCACTTTACGCGAGTGACAAACCAACCAATAAAATCGCAGGATTTTTGCCTTTGCCCGAGTGATACCGAACATTGGTCTCTATCGATCTCCCTTATCGGCAACTGATGAGATCCCGAAGGATCGAAACCGCTGTCTTGACTGAGAAAGACGGCCATGAACCTTCTAACCGAAGACGGACTTATAGCAGTCCCAACAACCTCCAAATAGGACGATGCCCAAATGGAGACTGGAATATTACTTTCAGACCATGGCGACTTATATAGCTCCAACCTCGCAGACATGCAGCGACGAGCATACAAAACCGGACAAAGAACGTGCGGGAAGGGAAAACTTTTATCGACACAAACGTTTTCAAAGGAGAACGATTCGCAAACGAATCTATATTTTATATAGAAACGCATTTCAAATCTACTGAAACATTTCTGTATATACACGCATTTCTCAAATTGCCACCCCTTAGTGGTAAAAAAAGGGTTTTATCAAAGGCGATGCACTTAGACTTCCCCGAACAAACTCCTCTGAAAAGGAATTCAAAACTAAAATCTTGCATTTTAGAGCACATCTTATGGAACGAGGATACCCAGAAAGCCTGATTACGGCAACACTCTCAGACATCACTTGAAATTTGAGAACAGGAAACTTGCCCTCCTACAGAAATGCAAAGAAGATAAGTGAATCTTGTCGTTCATCACATAATACTGCCCAACGGTGCCTAACCTTAAACAAATACTCATGCAAAAATAGAATTTAATCCTACAACAACCGCAACTTAGCGAAATATTTAAAGATCCCCCGAGGGTTGCGTACAAAAAGGGCAGATCCTTAAAAGACATACTCATTCGAGCCAAACTGCGAGCAAGCTAAAATATGTGGATAGGATTTGTGTAGGCCTGTCACCCCCATTGTTATCACAAACAGTCACTCTTTATTTTATCCTTACGACTCGTTTATTATTGATATTTTATTTTACCCTTAGTCTGCATTTTACCCCTGGTCTACAATCTGCGTTGTACACTGACCAGTTTCAAAGCATTGCAAATACTCTCAAATTTCCGACTTCAAATCTTGTTACCAGAAGAGTTTTCTTCACAAATTTTGACATCTTTATCTGCGATTCAGTGCAAAAGCATTGACATAAAACCGTACAACATCAATAGTGGTCTACTTTATTCAAGACTAACAAACATCATCCTTTTCAGTACCTTACATTTTCAAACAGTGGGAAAATTGCCGTCAAAATTGATCTTGCATTTCCTCAGCAATTGCCTAACTTATTGTTTCTGTTTCCACTTGTACACCACCGTGTCTGCCATGATCAGACCTTTTACATTTCCAACGACACGAAACCCATGCAGCGCGATTTTCAAATTCAGTGCTCATAAAGCGATTTGGTCTGTCCCCGCTTCAACATGAAAAATAATATTTTTGTCTTGTGCTAAAGCTGCTCCGTGCGTAAACTGCCATTACTGTCCCTGGGCCCTGGACACATCAGTTAAATTCTGCGTGCAACTGTACTTAACAGAGGGGGCAGCTTTTGTGTCAACGATTACTAGTTAGTATTGATTGAAAGCCAAGGCATTTTAGATTTGCTATGTAAAAACCGCTTTCAAAAATACCTAGATTTCGAAAATAGTTTCGAAAATGCCGATTTTCCGACATTTTGCAATGAGGTGCCGGGGAAAGCCAGGGTGGGGGGGGGGGGGGTGGATTTTTCAAAGGGAACACAAAAAATGAACGATATTTTGGCAAACGTCAATAGTCTAAAATAGTTGTTGAACAAGGGCGACATGCATGTCCCCTCATGTCGTAATTAGTATGAAGTAAAAACGTCAGTATTGTAGAGTTTGTCTATGCAAAAATCGCTTGAAGAAAAGGCCTATAGCTGGAGTTTTCCAAAGGTGTTGAAATTCTCGATTTTCTAACATTCTGCAAAGGGGGTGCCAAGCGAAAATGTTGAAACAAGAGCGATTTTTTAGCCAAACTAAAATACTTTAGACATGAATGCATAATTAGGTCATTGAGCGAGTTGTATGTTCTAGTGTTTCTTTTCTGCTTCTAGATATTTTCGTAAGAAAATCGGCCATTTTGGAAAATTTCCTTTTGGTTCCCCACTTGCAAAATCACAGGAGCCTACGAGTAGGAGCTTGCCTAGTTCTCCCATACAAGCCCTGTGAGTCAACCTTTGCGATCATTTTTCTAGTTTGAGAGTGCTACGAGTTCTTCGGACCTGCACGCACTGTCTAGAATGGCTAATCAGAATAAGGCTATTGACAAAAATAGCACAGACAATGTATCCAAATTGTATATATTAATTTAAACGCGAGTTTCCTGCTGAAGGATTAGTTCAAAAAATAGAAATATACGCGCAAAGATTGACTGAAAGATATAGTGCATAGGGAGGCTCCTACGGGCATAGTCTCCCGAAAATCATAATTTTCGATACTTTTGAAAAAGTTGCTATTTCTTCTATTCTTGGCCATTATCCAATGGTGTTCTTCCACAGAAAACATATACAGTCCCTAGGATTTCAGCACATACCAATTAGGGCATTATGCGAGTTGTAGTCCTTAGCTTTCTCGATCCAACAAGTTTTCCTAAAAAGTTGGCCTTTTTTTGTTTTTAATTGTCTTCCGCCCCTCCCATGGAAAATCTCAGAAAATTGGCATTTTTAATTGTTTTGAAAACGTTGTTATTTCTCTCATCTCTAGGCTCCCACGACTTGTATTTCCTATTTTTTTAGCCTCCTGGGCCCGGTTCTTCGAAAACCGATTAACTTAATCCAGGATTAGCATAAACTTTGGTTTGTTGTTTTCAACTTTGAAGTGCAAGTTTCTTTTGGCTATTTTTGGTTTTCAAGATTGACTTCCTCTAATGCAAACAATTTGCCAAATACCAACGTTGTACAACATTTGGGAGTAGAGAAATAAACTCCTTGGTAATTCAGTTTTAATCTGGGATTAGCGTTAACCGGCTCTCGAACAAACGGGCCCTAAAGTTTACCTTAAATATCAGTATTTTGCCCTGGTCTTCCTCTGCAAAAATTTCAGAAAATTGACATTTTCGACACAAAAAACTTGCCATTTTTTTAACTCTATGCCTACTTGCAAGCTGTTTTTTGCATAGAAAATATCTACAGTCAGTAAGCTTGCATAACTTTTGTGAATTGGGTCATTACGCTAGTTGTATTTCCTCGTTTTTTTTTTTTTTTGCTTCTAGAACTTTCATCAAAATACAACAAAACGATCTGCAAAACTTCAAGCTTTTAAGGTACGTTAGAAGCTATCATCTTAGTTTTTAATTAAATCAAGCTCAGCTTATTCTGCGGTGGCGCACAAGGGCTAAACAAAACTCAATATTGAGTTGGATACACAACAATCTTTCGATACAAAATAGTTACGTAGACCAGAACAGCGTTTCACGATGAAAAAATGTATCTCTTTTAGGTGTCTAATTAGGTTGCTTGGTATTAGTTCCAATTGGGATAATTAGGCCTTTATATACCACTTCTTGTGAATGTCACACCACTTGACGCCGACTAGTTTACTCGAGTTGTACTTTATTTTATTTCGGTTTAGGTTTTTTCGTTCAATGCCGGGCGACGAACAAGAAACGGTTACTCGACAGGATTTAACCAAGTTCCGTACCTTCCTACTCGAGCTACTCAAGTCGCACACTTATGAGCTCTCTTCTAAGTTCGAGAAGGCTTCTACCAGGGCGGAAAGAGACCGGGCGGTGAAACGAGCGGGTCCGAGCAAAAAGGTGTGATGCAGTAGACTGGGGTCCACCTAAAAGCCTTTTCAAAATGGCGGCAAGTGTTGATATCGGCGACTCACTGGAAGAATTGAAAGAATTGTTTTTAGAGGACATCACAGACGACTTTTTTGATTTGAACGAGGAAAAAAATTCTTCAGATGTTCCAGACACATAGCTGATGTTAATGTAACAAACATTTTCCCTCTGTTTTTGATTGGTTCTCTCCTATAACCTATGGTTTTTAGGTAAATCCAAGTGTTTAGATTGGTGCTTTCTTGTTCAGGACTTTGCTATACAAGCCATTTCCATGGTAAAGGTTATAAGCCATGGTTTTTTTTTTTACATTTTGTTTATATTCTGGTGAGTATTTTCACAACTCGTGCTGTGTGTTGAAGGACCCAAAAGGCAAGTAACAACTTGGAAATATTAAGCTCTTACTAACCGAACTGGAGGGCGATACTGGGGACTATTGGTTGAACATTGTGGAACTAAAGTTGAGCACAGCGAGGTCCATACAAAAATGACCGAGGTGCAATATTCATCAGTATGGCTTAGGCAAGCTTAGTTAGAAAGTAGTTTATCATATGGTACTCGGTCCATGGTTGTTTCTTGAATTTGTGGCTTTTCAAAAACAAAAATTACACAGCTTATGACCGCTTTCAAAGAAATGGTCAGTATAGAAAAATCCCAACCAAGAAAGAACCAATCACAATGCTTGCATTTACCTCAAAACTACCTTACCGTAGGAGGAAAAGCCGGCAGGGCAAGCAACCCCCCACCCTTAGCTCAAGGTCTAGATCCGCCACTGACTTCCACAATATTTTTTTGTAGTTGAATGATAATTGAGCTAATTATGTGCCTTACTGTGAGTACAATAGTTGTGCAAAGTTTAATTATGTCTTTAGAAATCAGTCATGTTTAGACAAATTATTGGCACAGGATTTGGGTAAAGTGTTTTTTATTGTCATTATTGAGAGCTTACTGAACACAGGCTGACCAGAGTGCACCTCAGGCTAAATGACATACCATCGTAGCTTACTAATTAGTATGAAGAGTTATATAGTTAATGTCAAGAGAATTTGGTAAGCCTATTTATGGTTAGCTCTCACAAGCAGAAATGGTGACATGCTATTTTCAAAACAAAATAGAAAATAGAGCTAATTATTGTTACCTATTACTATTAATTATCTGAAAATAAAAGTCCTGCCTTCCACATTGTGTACACATTGTGACATTGAGTGTGAAATAGTTATGCTATAATTTTTAAGTTCTCTCTGCGGTGTTGCTAGTCAAGCCTAACAATAAATACAGTCATTGTTATAGTTTAAGGTATGTTCCAGGGCTTATGCTTTTAATTATTTTATTTATGTTTCACACAGTGGAACAAAATGTGATCATATTGATCAGCCACCGGTTAGCTTATTTGTTTGTGTCCAAACTGCACAAAGGCAAAGAAAACAATATGGGGTTTGGGAGAGGATGGGGAGTCTTAATTAAAACGTAGCAGTAGTGACAGGCTACAAATTGCTTTTCCTCACGGGAGGATATTCTGCAAGGAACTGGAATCATTGCTTTGTCCTCAGTTGGTACAAAATATGAAGGAGTTGCCATGGAATAGTATGACTTTTTTGCATGGTGATACCTAACGGGGCAAGGACATGGTATTTACAATAACGTATCAGTTTGAATTGTTTTGCTGTGATCCATTTTAAGTCTAGTCTATACATGTATATTACCAAACATTGTTTGCCATGTTATGAAGTGTTCTGTGGAATGTTTGTTGAAGCTCTTTTTTCCAGGCTTTGAAGTAATTAAGTACTTGGTTTAAGTTGGTAACACGTTGATCTGTCATTGACTGCAGTGACCTGTTATCTTTGAAGACATTGCAAAGCATTTCACATTTTCATAAATTCTTGTGTCTTTTCTGTGGTGTTGTTTTCATGCAAAGCCCCTTTGCAAAGTTTTTCTGACAGAGTATTGACAGCAAGCTTTACTCATATTTTATTTAAATTATCAAGATGAACTTACAAGCGCCCTGACTAAACCGTATTTGTTATTTGCTGATTTTCCCAAGCGGGTGAAATCTTGAAAATAGTTTTTTACTGTCGGTGAAATTGACTGCGGCGGGCGATTCGTTGCGAGCGATTTAAAGTGAGCAAGTTTGAAGTTCTGAAACGCTGCTATATCCAAATATATCCAGCTAGTTTTTTACTATGTTATGTAAAAGCTATCGATCTTAAACATATCTAAAATTTAGAGTGGAGTAATGTGGAGTACTCCTAAAAGAAGCAGCGGAACACGGCTTGGTCACGAAAAGCAAGACATACCTGCATTCGACACTGTCTTACTTCACTCAAATTTAAGCAGCTTCCGACGAGAATACTTGAGTGATATTCCAACAGACAAATTGTATTGAGTTTTGGGTCAAAAATATCAAAAAGGCCTTTAAAAAATACACTACTCGTGGCCCAAAAATAAAGAAAGAAAATTTGATTTCCGGTTCGTCGAGAGGATATTTTTGGCAGCCATTAATTGCACCGGAAGCGCGGAAGGAGCGCTCGTGCCAGTCCTTTTCCGCATCACACATTGGACCAAGAGCGGAGTGCCCATTTCACCGCCCTATGTATAAGCGCCCTGCTTCTACCGACGCCGAGTGTACTTTATCTGTCTCTAAACAGCTCAAACTCGAGAGCGAGCTCAAGTATTCCTATCCTGGAAACGAAAGGAACTATAAGTTCAACCTTGAAGTTTTGGATCTTCTCGAAAGCGTTTCGAACTTCTTGTTCAAGATTCAGCGAAAGCGTCTCTACTTTTGAACGATTCTATGAAATTTATAAAGGAACGCAACAGAAAGATCCGAATTGCTGATTCTTCCGAAGGAGGTTCGCTCACGGTCAAACATTACGAGAGTAACACTGTTGCCATTGACTTGGAGGAGAATAAAAGGATCCGCGCTGCTGAAAGGGAAGCTTGAGAGTCAAGACCCGCACTCGTGCCAAACGCCAAAATGCTGAACGCGTGCAGGGAAGATATCCGCCGTTTTCTCAACCATACACCCTTTGAGGACACTTCCAGCGTAGTTCATGACACTTATGGAAGATAAGTTTACTGGCAATTCTTCTCTAGCGTTTTATAAACAGAACTTGTATGAGTATGAGCAAGGTACCACTGCAGTGGTAGTTAAGGGTCGACTAAGGGCACATTTGCTTGCTTGATTTTAAAAAGAAGAGGAATTTTGCAACCTACCTGATGAATGAAGCCCGTCGTAAGTTTTATTCAGACTTTATTGTTGAAAATAACTCCAATCAAAGGAACCTATTCTCGGCAACAAAGAGATTGCTTAATCAAGGTCACGAAGTACCTTTTCCACCCACTAGTGACAAGCTGGTTTTAGCCAATGAAATGGGTAGCTTTTTTGTTGAAAGATCAATGCCATCCATGACAAACTGGACAGACTAGCTGATTGTTTGCATGATTCTCATTTTGACTATGTGAAAACGTTACCAACTAGAACACTGGACAGCTTTATTCCTTTAACTGAAAGTGCAACTAGTAAGTTGATTGGCTGCTCTCCGAAGAAAAGTTGTATGTTTGATCCGATGCCAACACCTATGGTAATTAGCTGTGCTGATGTGCTATTACCAGTCATTACTAAAATGATCAACCTGTCTCTTAACTCTGGAGAATTTGCGGATGATTGGAAATGTGGGCTTATTAATCCTATCTTGAAGAAACCTGGATTGGATTTGCGGTATAAAAATTACAGACCTGTTAGTAACTTACAATACGTATCCAAGTTGACTGAAAAAGTCGTTTTTAAGCAAGTTTACGATCACATGGTTTCAAATGCTATTTTTCCTGCGCTTCAATATTCTTACAGGCAATTCCATAGCACTGAAACTGCACTTA
>NC_090896.1:31784120-31791620 GCF_036669925.1 Montipora capricornis
ACTGTTGTCGGTGAATGACGTTTCGAGAGCCAGATCAGAAATTATCTTCAGAGTCGAGTGTATAATTGAGAAAAAATTACTAGGGTTGTCTGTTTCAGTTAATGTCATACTATAGAATCATTTTCGTGCAACTTGTGTCTCAACATGTAATTACGAGACAAAAGTGGAACAACATACCTCTCTTCCATGACACAGTCGTTAATTGTATAAAGGATGATAAGTAAGCTTGATCACGATAGAATTTGTAATTTGAATTCTTTGGGTTGGAAGTGGAGTTGTCAGATACGCAAACTGATACAGTCCGTCAAACGATCAGTACGGATTTTACAGACCGTCAAAGAATGATAAGTCGGTCCGTATACTGTCTGTTAATTATTTGACAATTATTCCCCGAAGGCAAAGTGATTATCGGAGAATATTCGCCGAGACGAAGTCGAGGGGAATATTCACCGATAATCAATGAGCCTGAGACGAATAATTGTTTTAGTGTGAATAAACAGGTGATTATTTCAACAAAGAGAAAAAAAAAACATTTCAACGCGAAATCATCTTCACTAAAAGTGGGAAAACGACTACTGGCAGCCATTTTGTCCGTCGAGGTGATTATCGGCTGATAATCCGAGATAGCGAGCAAATGAGAGCGCGCGATTTTGTATAATCACCTGTGTATTTATACTAAATGCATTTATGTGTTAGAAGGGGCCTGTGAGAGTTTAATGATCCGCACGGACTGTACAGACAGTCAAAGGATATGTCGGTCCGTATACAGTCCGGATCCGTTGATTATTATATGTATATCCGCTGTGTTTGACGGGGTCTGTGAGCGTTTGACGATCCGTACAGACTGTAGACACCAGCTAAAAAAATAATAACTGGGTCCATCAATTACTGAGAAAGGAGTAAACGGAGTAAGCTTATGTCCTTGAAAGCGTATGGGAATAAGTCATATTGCAGCAAAAGGAAACCAGCGTAAGTAGGGACTACCAAAACAAACGGAGTAAACATGTATGTCATTCGTAAAGTGCTTATGCACGAGTTACACTTTGTTAAAAATGAAGTGAGCAACAAACTGCTAAGGCAGAACGAATATACTAAACAGTTAAGTATGCTTCGTTCTTAACGCGAAAGGTGACCGAGGCAGGCATTACCTTCCTCGACGCTTTGCACAAGTTTCAAACAAAGTTTTCAAACATTGCTCCTTATAACATGATCTCTTTTGCAATTTGTATTACGTTTGCTGTCGTCAGCAGCGAGTGACAATATTCCGTTGTCCACACGAGATCACTGCGAAGAAACAACTGGTGCCGGAGTGGTAAGGCCGTAAGTGGTGAAGGTTAATCGCCAATTATGACAGCCGTCGCGTGAGCAAATTGACTCCGAACGAGAGAAATTTTGTGGCAAACTTGAGAGACAAGTTGAAATAAAAATTGCTTACTGTATTGTTGGCTTTGCACTGATTAAGGGAATTGTTACTGAAGAAAGCCCTTTCACTACGGAGAAACCTGGTTGAAATCGTTGTTACATTAATAACTCAGTTTCGACTTAGACTGAGGAGTAGGCTGCGTTTCGTCGCATTCTGCAAACATAGGTCCAATTTTCTGGCACTAATCATGATTATTGAGCCTCAAGGATCTAGTGATGAGTTTAGCTTCGAGTGCGACAGAGAACAAGAGATTTTGCAAAAACTGTCTTTTTATGGCAAATAACTTTGTTTCGCAACAAAGCTGCATGCTTGATTACTGGAAGGAAAATGCTGGGCTTAAGACCTTAGAACACGAAGAAACTGATTGTATTTCGAAATGTTTTCCGTTTGCGTGCACTTAAAATTTCAGATCCAGAAATATTTCGGTTGCAAACGCACTGGACGATATTCAGTCGGGTCTTGAAAAACCGCTTCCTCTTTAGCGGACACTGAAAATGATTTATTTTGAAATACAATTAGCTTCCTGTAAGGTGATCAGCGTTGTTGGGTTGATGGACATTAGATGACTCGTCAAGGTGTTATTGGGCTCCCATGGCGGCTTGCCACGCTTTTTATAAGCTGGCCAATCTTACCATTTTTTGCTGTCTTCCTAATATGTTTTATCGAAACCCAAGTCCATCAGGGCCATGATAAATATTTAATCTACGCATTTTGTGGCCAAAATACCATCTGCCAGAGGGCTAAATACCGTTGTCATCCCGTGAAATATCCTGTTGTTCAGTTGAACAAGCATGGGAAAAACAACAATCGCTGTACCAGCAGCAGACCAGGAGTTCGGCCTCGACATTTGTATCTTGGTTTGAGGTGATGTCCATCCATTACCTGGTCCCACTATCCAGGCGGCTGAGAAAGGAAGGAGAGTTTGCTATACCGCGGGGCAGCTAAAGCGCTTGCGGAAGTATTGTATCCGACCTATTTCCCTAACACCTATTCTATCTATTAAAAGTCCTGGAAGACTTTGTGATCACCTGGATGGTTGAGGATTTTGGTGGGTATATTGATGCTGGCCAATTTGGTAGCCTCAAAGGATCTTCCACCACTTATTGCCAACTCAATCTAATACGCAATTGGCTCTCTGAGCTAGAGAATCCTGGCTGCTATCTAAGGGCTTGTTTCTGAGATTTTAGCAAGGCCTCTGACAGGATCAACTATACTATAGAGATCACCAAGCTTAAAGAGTTGGGCGTACGTCGCTCTATAATTCCATGGATATAAAGTTTTCTAACAGAGTGGAGGCAATGCGTCAAGATCGGTCAGAGTACCTTTCAATGGCTCCCTGTCAACGCTAGGGTCCCTCAAGGGACTAAAATGGGCCCCATATTGTTCGACATCATGATAAACGATCTAAAATGGGCATCTCCGCGTTCTTCGTACTAGAAGTATGTCGATGACATGACTATCTTAGAAGTTGTACCGGCGCGTGCGACCTCAACGCTTCAATCTGAGCTTGACGTACTCAAATCTTGGGCTGACAAAAAACAACATGAAACTCAGTCCTAAGAAATTTAAGGAGCTGAGGGTCCATTTTCCCCGCCATATTGAACATTTTCCACCAGCTCTAGTTGTGAATGGCAATGCACTTGAAACCGCCGAAGGCCACAAAGTTCCTGGAGTCACTATTCAGAGTAACCTAAAATGTGATTCTCGTGTCAACGAAATGGTAGGCATGGCCTCAAATCAACTGCATATATTACGGGTGCTAAAGCGCAGTGGCGCACCTCCACGCGATTTCCTTCGAGTTCACATTGCACTAATTAGGTCGGTACTGGAGTACTGTTGCCCTGTGTGGCATTCCTCTCTCTCTGTCTAACTCTCAGAAAGAATCGAGAGAGTGCAAAAACGTGCGTTACGCATCATTAATCCTGCCTCCCACTACGAAGACGCTTGGATGCTATCCGGCTGCACGACTCTGTGCGCACGACCTATTGTGTGCGAAAACTTTTGAAATGATCAAGGAGCCCGGATCACGCCTTCACCATCTTATGCCACCGACTCGGGAGCGCGCGCAATGCCGCTCCTTACGCTTTAACGATGGACCATCGCTGATGAAATGTAAAACAGAGCGCTTTAAGAAACGTTTCTTCCCGCACGTGTGCTTTAAGGCTCATGGTCTCTAGCAGGATATTTTCTAAAGTTATTAATTATCTGTGGTAAAGTATTTATCATATCGAAATTGCAGACTGTAAATTTAGAGTAATTTAAAATTGCAAAATATGTAAATTCACAGTAATTTTAAAATGTAATGCCCAGTTCCCATCAAGTTGACAAGTTGTTATTTTACCAGGTTTATTGTTATGTAATGTAATGACGCAATTCGCTTCATGCGCGACGTTTTATAATAAAATGCTATTAATATTATTGTTATTATTGTAAACATATTTTAAGAAGTGTGGTGGAACTGTAAATGTCTATGAAACGATTTTCCAATTCTTATTTAAGTCTGTTCTTCGTTGTAGAAAAATGTCAGAGACAGAAGCGATTCAATATGAAAAGAAAACTTCCGAGGATGCAGGAAAACGCCCCGAGCAACAAACGTTGCTTATATGGGGATGTTGCATCTTATGGCGTTATACGCGTTTTATCTACTGCCCTCGGCAAAGCCGCGAACCTGGATCTGGACCTGGCTTTGCTACTTTTTCGGAGGTCTTGGAGTCACTTGTGGATCCCACAGACTCTGGTCGCACCGGTCGTACAAAGCCACGTGGCCTTTCAGATTGTTTTTAATGCTATTCAATTCCATGGCAGCACAAAATTCCATCTTTGAATGGGCGAGGGATCACCGCATTCATCACAAGTATTCTGAAACCGACGCAGACCCGCACAATGCTAAGAGAGGATTCTTCTTTTCACATGTTGGTTGGTTATTGATGAAAAAACACCCCGATGTCATAACGAAAGGAAAACAATCTGATCTGAGCGATTTGTACGAGGACAAAATCGTCATGTTCTAGAAAAGGTAATCATTGATCAGAGTTATTACGTGGTATGCCTGAGACTAGCCGCTTGCTTTTTATCGGTGAAAAAAGCAAAAAAAAGCAAATGGACTCGCGCTAACACCAGCCCGGTGTGTCAAGTAAAACACCCGCCTGGTATGTTAGCTACACCATGCTGGTGCTGCTTATTGACCGGGTGAAATGGTTGTGCGCATGCGTGATGCGTTGGCCACAACGGGTTGGTGTTGGCGTGTGTCACCTTGCTTTTTTTGCCCTTTTTATCGTCCCAAATGCTCACCTTGTTTTTCATTGTTTTCCGATTGGCAAGGCCTCTTTGGCTGTTACTACCGTTATTATTGACAGCCTCTTTTAAGGTACTTCCAGAGTCGCTCTTCAATCAGTCCACTCGCTAGTGTAACAACAGAGGAATGATAAAGTTAGATAACCAACTAAACTGTAAACTCAGCAAAGGAAGTCAAATGAACGAGTAGTTCGGGGAGGACTGGAAAGGTATGAAGTTTTGTTTGATGAACAATATTTCGGCTGACCAAACCAGCTTCCTTCAAGTTTGAGATGTTAGGATTTTAGTGTTGCAGTTGTTATATAGATGGATGCTGTAAATGGTATATAGAGGGAGGACAGTACAATCCGCACAGATTAAGACATTTCCGAAAGGAACAACTCACAAAAGGTATCTCTTCCGATATCTTTCACCTTCATGCCATGAAAAATGTATGTGATCTGTATTTATTTACCAATGACACAGATTTTGTTAATTCCAGATACTACAATCTTCTCAGCAACTTTTTCAATGTGGTATTTCCGGTATTCGTTCCGTGGTACTTTTGGGACGAGAACCTGTTCAACGCATTCATAATTTGTTTCGCATTCCGCTATGTTATTACCGTCAATGGTACCTGGACCATAAATAGCTTGTCTCATCTTTGGGGGTACAAGCCTTATGACAAGACCATAAATCCGACACAGAACTTTATTGTTATCTTAGCAGCAGGTGGTGAGGGATACCACAACTTCCATCACACCTTTCTTCAAGACTATGCAAATAGTGAATTGGGTCTGCGAATAAACGCATCCAAGTGGTTTATTGAGTTAGCCGCAATGCTCGGACTAGCATATGACTTGAAAACTGTATGTAAGGATGTGATATTAAAGTGGAGAATGCGCACTGGAGACATGCAACACTTAGCTAGGAAAAAGTAAGAGGGTTATGTTTATAAAGGGACTTTCGCTCTTAGAACAAAGATTAATCACTTTGCCTCTCTTTAGTAAACGCAGTTTTTAGGTTTTTTTCATCAAAAGCTTTGCCACAACTGATAACAAACGGCATGAGATATGCAAGCACACTGATTCTCAGGCTTAGATCATTTTTAAACAGATTTTGTTTCGTGCTGTAAAAATGAGCAAAATACCGGGCGGAGAAGGTGGGGCCTAGTAGTTTTAGCACTTACCTTCAGATCTGGACACCCCGGGTTCACTTGTGTAGTTTGCTAGAATAACCGATCGTAGTCGAGGGAGCAAGTAAAATAAATGCTTTTCTAAATCAGCAGGTGTTACCGCCTAGTTGTTACCGCCTAGTTGTTAAATTAAATATCAACCTTTAATAGAACTTTACCGAGTGTGTAGGATTTCAGAATATCCAAATTCCAGGTGGATTTTTCAGAACAAATCTAAATCCAGATTTTTGAAATTCACCTCTTTGGCTTTTTTCTGAGGGAAAGGATTTTTTTACTCCTGTTTGTAGAATTCTTCCTATAAACAAACCAGCTTGCCGCCATTTTTTGAAATTGCATGCAATGGTTAAAAATTCAAGCCCGTTCTGTCACAGGTCTCCATTTATGTTGTCATGGCAAATGATAATAATATATATAACAACTTTCTTTAAATGTCAATGGATTTAGCACACGCGTACTAATTGGGGACTCTGACGAAATTAACTCAAATCAAATCAAATATTGGTTTTCAGTTTGTGGTAAGGGGAAAACCAGAGTACCCGGAGAAAAACCTCTCGGAGCAGAGAAGAGAACCAACAAACTCAACCTAAATGTGACGCTGAGTCTGGGAATCGAACCCGGGCCACCTTGATGGGAGGCGGGAGCTCTCACCACTGTGAAAGAAGGGTGGGGTAGGAGAGAGGTAAGGAAGAAGATCAGGGAGGGGTAGATGAAGAGATGTCTAGTTGTTTTTTAGATCCCCTAAAAAACCAGGCCCCCTCTTTATTTAAACTACACCCCCCAAAACAGAAAAATCCTTTTTTAGACAATTGATAAAAATAAAACCAGTTTAAAATTAAATGAACCGGTTAAGATAAATTTCAAACCAAGAACAAAGTTAAACCACAACATAGATACTTTGGATTCATGATTCGTTTTTGGATTTCACCAAAAATAACGCAAAATCCGTTTTTGGATTTTCCGAAAACACTGCACCCCTAATCGGCTAACTGGGCTCAATTCAAATCTCCCGGGATTGAATATTGAGTTGCTGATTAGAGGGAGCTTACGAAACGACGACGCCGACGGCAACGACGACGATAGAAAACAATAGTTTTAGTGAGCAAAAACAATGGCTCTGCACGCTCTGCACGTGCGTTTTACGTTTTAGTTCATTTCTTTGCCGTCATCTCCTAAATGACGACGTGAAATGACAAAATTCGAGGTTCTAGCTGTGGAGGACGTTAGCACATGACGATGAATTTTCAGTTCTCTCTCTACGCTTCCATCCCACCCATACCAGTTTAATTCCTCGACGGTTTCTACTAATTTTTAACGCGAAACGACATGAAATAGCATCGTAGTGATATGAATAAGGCGATCTTGTATTTTTAAATGAAGTCCTCGTAGCCGTCCTCGTCCTCGTTTCGTAAGCTTCGTTAGGTCTATTGAACCGTGCAGATCGCAAATTCGTGCAGTCTGGATTTGGATTCACTCACCGGGATTTCAAACCCAGCGAATCCAAAGAATTCATCAAATCAAAAATCGAGATTTGGATTTACCAAAATGAACGCCAATCCTCTTCAAGATCGAAAATCAATTCTTGGACACACCTTTGATGGTTAAGAATTCA
>NC_090896.1:31796620-31801620 GCF_036669925.1 Montipora capricornis
ATCCCATGGGGAATAATTTATCATAAAAGACTAGCGAATCAATCTAATAATAAGTCGGTGCATGTGTAAAAACGCCGCTCCACAAATACAATGAAGTTGTACGTTCCTAGTCGTGGGCTCTTGGTGATGAATAATGGTTGCAGAAGACTGATTTGTTTCGTTTTCTTTGTTTCTTTTCTTTTCTTTAGTTTTTTTTTTTCCTTTTTTTGGAATCGAGGAAGTAATTATAAGGGAAATTTTAATAAAAAGTAAGCACTTGTAAGGTGAAAAAGCTATCCCGATAAATTTAATTCTTGGGTAAATTTGAATACATTAACGCTTTTGACAGTTGGAGCGCAAACATGAAAAAGGGAAACGCGTTCTATCAAATCATTACGTACATACGGGTTAATGTCACTATTCCATAATTTAAACTAAGAGTAGAGTGTAACGCGACTAGATAGTGTAACGACAACAAATAACAATATGGCGTAATTGAGGGGGACACAGCCCTGTGGCAGGTTTTTACGCGACTTAATAATAGGTGCAAAAACTAAAAGCCTCACTTATTTCCCCACAAACGTGGGAATAGAACAAGAGTATTGGCAGAGCCTTTGTTATCTCCCCAGCACAGCAGAGGCTGGATCGGACAAGATAAAGGCAAGGTTATCAGATGGCAAGACACAAGCAATGCCAAAGCTTGGGGGAAGTCGCTACGCAGACTTAACCGACCACAAGGAGTGACCCCAGTTTATTGGCAAATAACAAACAAAAGCCCGTCTCCCGGGGAGGGGGGGTGGGAAATTTTAAAGCAAAATTGTTACAAACTGTGTACTCTCGTGCAAGCTGCCAGGATTATGCCCTGTTACAGTGTATTGAGATTTATATAGCAAGACGGTGTCTCAAAGTTCGACCAATAGGTACAGCTGTACTACGAGCTAAAGAGACGCCACGTGGCGGGCTTGTCAGCCATGAATGGGGCTAACAAATATAAGGACCAATCTAGGAAAAGCTAAGATATATCACTAGATTACTCAGCAAGATAGAAGCTAAAATACAGACATGAATAGCGATTGTACTAACTGCTAGAATAAGGGAACATTCATTTATGAATTCAGCATTCAATATTGTTCTATTATTTATCTTACTGGATTGCGTGACGAACGAAAGCAGTCTTGCCCTCTAGGGGTGTCATGTTCCATTAACTGCCTTTTACCAGCCGGTAAAAGCGTTATTAATGTCACTATTCCATAATTTAAACTAAGAGTAGAGTGTAACGCGACTAGATAGTGTAACGACAACAAATAACAATATGGCGTAATTGAGGGGGACACAGCCCTGTGGCAGGTTTTTACGCGACTTAATAATAGGTGCAAAAACTAAAAGCCTCACTTATTCCCCCACAGACGTGGGAATAGAACAAGAGTATTGGCAGAGCCTTTGTTATCTCCCCAGCACAGCAGAGGCTGGATCGGACAAGATAAAGGCAAGGATATAAGATGGCAAGACACAAGCAATGCCAAAGCTTGGGGGAAGTCGCTACGCAGATTTAACCGCCACAGATGCATGCAAGGCATGCATCCCCCCAAAGCAAGGCCAAACTAAAGAAAATCGCCCGATACACGGGCCATTTTTGGAGCAGCAGAAAGTAACACCGATTCCGGAGTGCGAATATAAAGCTGGTAACAATCTGACGACCAGCGACCTAACACCTTAATTAACCAGTCTGGTAGGCCCGCAGCGGCGGCGGCAGACGCCGCCCCTATGCGAAAGCTGTGACCCTTAAGGCTCTCATGCGGGAGGCCCGCGCTTCTAGCAGAGTCCCGAAGTAAATGAGTGACGGACGACCGTGTGAGGTAACGACCCGACTGGAAATAGAACAATGGCCCCGAACGTGGGTTGGCGAGGAGAAAGTATTGCTGCATTGCGGAGACAGGGCACAACAAAGAAAGGCAACGGGCAATGACGAGGGATTGCCCTGCCCTAAAACTATCCGTTTTAGAAGACTTGAGTGTAACAAGCAAGCGCTGTGGGCAGACCAGACTGGGACAAAATGTAACGCAGTCCTTGGTAAGATTAAACTTAGAACTAAAACTGCGCACCCCCGGATAGGTAAACTCGCTACACCTAAGAAAGGCGAAAAAGCCAAGGGTAAAGGCAGCCCATATCATGGAGAAATCCCTTGGTCCTAGCCAACTACGTAAGATGGGGCGAATGGCTAAGAGTACGCCCGGGGTGACGGGTTGTCTGCGGATACGAGGAGACCCTTGATAGCGGAGAATTCCCCTTAATATCTTTTTTAGGAGGAGTCTTCCCCTTAAGGGATCTTTGTAGCCTGACATAATGTGGAGATTGCGAACGGCAGCTAAATAAGTCTTAATCGTGCCATGGCGGACTGTATGGGCCAAAAAGGAAGCAAAATAGATAAGAGTTCCCTCTGATGCTGGGAGGATGTCACCTGTGGGAGTGGCTAGGCGGTTCATGAGACAAAACTGAATAAAACGCTTCTCCCCAGAGGTATACGTGGGGTTGGTGTTCCACGACAAGGCCCAGTTGGCATACTTAAGGACCTCAGCTTTCAGAGGGTCATGAACGAAGGCGGGATGGTGCAGGGGGTCTGGTCGGCACCGGGAGCGAGTTCCCTGAATCGTTGAACCTGAAAACGGGACAGGGCGTCAGCTATTTCGTTATGCGCCCCGGGGACGTGACGAGCCTTAACCAGGAAATTATGCTTCATGGAAATAAGTACCAGGAAACGCACCAAGTCCATGACCCTGGGGGCTTTTGAATGACCCGAGTTAATGATAGCGACAACGCTCTGGTTATCACACCAGAACTGAAGACGTTTGCCGGAAAAATGCGGGTACCACAGTGCACAGGCGATAACAATAGGGAAGAGTTCTTGCCATTCAATACTTATCCCTTTGGTCTTGTTAATGAGTAAATTAGGGGGCCACCTACCCTGGAACCATTTACCATTGAAAAAACCACCAAACCCAATTGTACTAGCGGCATCAGTATAGAGCTGCAGGTCGGGGGAAGAGGTGACCCGGGAATCAAGGAAGAAGGATCGCCCGTTCCATTGAGCGATGAATACCTTCCACATTTGAATATCCCTGGAAAATTCCTTGTTCAAACGGATATGATGAAAACGATTCTTTACCCCTCGGGTGAGGTTTATAATGCGCTGGAGGAAAGTTCTACCCGGGACTACTACTCTGCAAGCGAATTGCAGAGTCCCGATAAGGGATTGGAGATCTAAAAGGCGGGCAGAACGGCGGTCGGTAAAAGAGTCCAATAATTGCTGAATCCTCGCAAGCTTATCTTCAGGCAATCGCGCTTCCATGCGGTTACTGTCCAGTACAACGCCCATAAACTCTAGAACTTGTGAGGGCCCCAGGGTCTTAGAGGCGACGGTGGGAACCCGAAGGGACATGAAAACCTTAAGAAGGGTAGTAAAGCTACCTAGGCAGTCAAATTTAGTTTTCTCTGCTAAAAAGAAATCGTCCAAAATGTGTATAACATGGCGGAGGCCATAGTTGTGTTTAAGAACCCATTCTAAGGCATCAGAAATTTGGTTAAAAAGGAAGGGAGCACTGCGGAGCCCAAATGGAAGGTAAAGGTCTATGTAGTACTGAGATTGCCAGTATATAGCCAAAAGGTTCCAGTCTTCGGGATGGATTGGCATCAGACGAAAGGCGGATTTCAAGTCCGTTTTGGCCATAAAACTCCCAGGACCCAGGGACCGCAGAATAGCGATCGCGTCATCGACACGAACGTACTGCAACGAATAAGGATCCTTTGGTATGTGGTCGTTTATACTATCCCCTTCAGGGTAAGTGAGATGATAAATAGTACGCCATTCGACAGAGTGCTTTTTAGGGACCACGCCTATAGGGTGACACTGCAAGTCAGGTAGGGGCGGGGAGGAAAAGGGGCCCGCAATTCTTCCCAACTGCACTTCCTTATGTATGTTCCCAGAAACGACTTCAGGATGTTGAGAGGCGGATATCAAGTTACGCGACACCCGGGGCTGGTGGGGGCCTAGGAAACCAATGCGAGTACCATACCGGAGGGCACTGATTAAATTGTTAACAAAGGAGCTATTAGGGTGATTAACTAATTCAAGCACTAATTTATCAACATCTAACGGGGTGGATACAGTTGGGTTGCAGCCTAGCTGGCGTTGCTCCACCTTATTTCTTGCTGCGATCGCTGGGGTTGGCTGGTCTGTTGCTACTTGCGGACTGTTTGGGACCGGAGCAGTTGAACTGGGCGTGGTTGCTTGAGCCGCAGCGACGGCAGTGGTGCGGGAAATAGCAGGAACGGCGTTGACAACCGGAAGGTTTATTGAAGTCAAAGCAGACAAGGGCTTGACGGCGAGGTTTTCTGCTTGGGTCTTGGTTGGGGC
Organism: Montipora capricornis; assembly: GCF_036669925.1. Taxonomy (NCBI): domain Eukaryota; kingdom Metazoa; phylum Cnidaria; class Anthozoa; order Scleractinia; family Acroporidae; genus Montipora; species Montipora capricornis. The sequence goes on from NC_090896.1 coordinate 31,801,011, forward strand.
AATCTCCCGCTGGATGGTACGGGCTAGAGCACACAGAACAATGTGGCTTAGCTAGGCCAGAGAAGGTGACTGTCCAAAGTTCAAGATCAATTTTGTCCCAGGGTTTTGAAAGGTCGTAGGCGGCGCGGCGTCTAAACTGTTCGTCGTATGCAAGCCAGGCTAGGCCCTTAAACTTAGTGACTGCTTTGCTGATAGTTTTCTGGTATTTTAGTAACTCTAAGGCACGCGAGGGATGGACAGCGACGATCACCAGCATGTAGGCAGTAAAGGCGTCTAGCCATTTTTGAAAAGTGTCAATCACGGGTTTTTTCCTCCTAACCAGAGTTAGCGGGGACCCCTGGGAACCCGGTGACGAGTCCTCGTAGCGTAACTGCAGAGCGGGGGCCTGGGAGCGATACATGAAGTCGGGCAGTAATAAACAAAAGTCGATGTACTCACCGCGGAGTATTTTGTCTTCGAGGCTTTTTTCTAAAGGACGATGCAGGCCCAAAGGAGTCGCTGTGTTCGGCATACGAGGACCAGGAGTGCGAAGGTCGTCCGGGAAACGGGCTTGGGCCTCGTGGTTGTTAAAGACCCGTAAGGCTTCGTTAACAGAGGCCGACACGGTCTC
>NC_090896.1:31809120-31816620 GCF_036669925.1 Montipora capricornis
ACGTAATAGGAGACGACAACAGGGCCACAATCCCAGTTGCATTTCGTCCCCTTAGGAGCTACAAAACAATTTCTGAGTAACATGCAATGAAACGCGTTTGAATTCATTTGAATTTTTTTATTTGATGGCCTTCATTCAGTAATCGATATCGGTGTTCTCTCTGATGATATTTAAGGACGTTCCCGCTCAAAATGTTGCCACGTACAGATTTTTTTAAAACTTGCCACGCAAAAAGGTAATGATCTACTTTTGTCAAAAAGGCAAACAAAAAAAAAAAAAATTGGGGGTTCACCGTGCTCGTTTTCGAGATAAGGTGCATTTTTAGAAACTAACGTTATTTTAAGACGATCCTTAGAAACTAGACACTCCGTGAGCGTACACTGGGTTGTCTGTGGTACGTGCAGCTTTCCAGGCAATTTTTTCAAGTCGGGGGTCATTAAGACCATTTTAGGGGCACCCAGAAGTCATACCAGTGGAGGCCCTTTGGCTCACACGTTCATACGACGCTGAGTCTGGGAATCGAACCCGGGCCACCTTGGTGGGAGGCGGGTGCTCTCACCACTGTGAAAGAAGGGTAGGGTAGGAGAGAGGTAATGGAGAAGATCAGGGAGGGGTAGATGAAGAGATGTCTAGTTCTTTTTTAGATCCCCTGAAAAAGCAAGCCCCCGTTTTTTTTTTAAACTACATTCCCAAAACAGAAAAATCCTTTTTTAGACAGTTGATAAAAATAAAACCAGTTTAAAATAAAATGAACCGGTTAAGATAAATTTCAAACCAAGAACAAATTTAAACCACAACATAGATACTTTGGATTCATGATTCGTTTTTGGATTGCGCCAAAAATAACGCAAAATCCGTTTTTGGATTTTCCGAAAAAACCGCACCCCTAATCGGCTAGCTGTGCTCAATTCAAATCTCCCGGGATTAAGATTCTTTGTGTATTGAATGTATCATTCATATTTAAATGATATGGAAATACTTGAGTTGCCGATTAGAGGGAGCTTACGAAACGACGACGCCGACGGCAACGACGACGATAGAAAACAATAGGTTTAGTGAGCAAAAACAATGGCTCTGCTTTTGCTCTGCACGCTCTGCACGCTCTGCACGTGCGTTTTACGTTTTAGTTCATTTCTTTTTCGTCATCTCCTAAATGACGACGTGAAATGACCAAATTCGAGGTTGGTAATGTAGTGTTCATGCGTCTTCGTCGGATAAGCATGTGGTCGACTAGCATGAGGAGCTTAACTTGGGTCAGGAATGTGGGTCCCCGCTATTTAGGCAAAAAAAATTACCAAAATCTCAGTGGGAGTTGTAACAAGACTCACATCAAAAAGGCAGAGCGAGAGACAAAGGGAGAGAGAGGTGTTAATCTCGACACATTTGTTGGGCCGACTTCGTCAGAAAGTTTTAATGACGACAAATAACTCAAATTACTTTAAATTAATTTTGAGTGATGTGTCAAAATAGTCCAGAGGCACAGTAAATCAATCTGAAATATTTTCTAAAACACGGTTTACAATCATGCATTTAAAAAATGGAAGAATATTTCTTTATTCTCTTTATTTCAAGTTAATTTAAACACAGGCAAATTATATAAATCTTAACTTTCAGGCTACCGTGATGCAACTTGTTTTGCCCGGCATACAATTTTCTCAACCGCAACAGTGAATTGGTTCTTTTCTGATTTTAAAGCAATCCATTTTTAAGTTTTATACTGATGTAACTCGAAAACTGAGGAATAAAACTCAACAGCTATTACACCTTCGAAACATCTGCTTCGCTAATTCTCCGTTAAACACGAGACATTAGTGATGTATTGGTATATTTGTTAATTTAAACACAGGCAAATTATTTTTTCAGTTAACTTTCAGGCTACCGAGATGCAACTTGTTTTGCGTGGCATACACTTTTCTCAACAACAACGCTGAAATGGTTCTTTTCTGATTTTAAAACAAACCATTTTTAAGTTTTATACTTATGGAACTCGATGACTGAGGAATAAAACTCAACAGCTATTACACCTTCGATCATCTGCTTCCCTAATTCTCTGGTTAAACAAGAAACGTTAGTGATCGATGTATTGGTGTATTTGTTAATTTAAACACAGGCAAGTTATTTCTTAACTGTCAGGCTACCGAGATGCAACTTGTTTCGCCTGGCATACACTTTTCTTAACAGCAACGGTGAATTGGTTCTTTCCTGATTTTAAAGCAAACCATTTTTAAGTTTTATACTTATGGAACTCGATGACTGAAGAATAAAACTCAACAGCTATTACACCTTCGATCATCTGCTTCCCTAATTCTCTGGTTAAACATGAAACGTTAGTGATCGATGTATTGGTGTATTTGTTAATTTAAACACAGGCAAGTTATTTCTTAACTGTCAGGCTACCGAGATGCAACTTGTTTCGCCTGGCATACACTTTTCTTAACAGCAACGGTGAATTGGTTCTTTCCTGATTTTAAAGCAATCCATTTTTAAGTTTTATACTCATGGAACTCGATAACTGATGAATAAAACTCAACAGCTATTACACCTTCCAACATAATTCTCCGGTTAAACATGAAACGTTAGTGATCGATGTATTGGTGTATTTGTTAATTTAAACACAGGCAAATTATTTCTTAACAGTCAGGCTACCGAGATGCAACTTGTTTTGCCTAGCATACACTTCTTTCAACAGCAACGGTGAATTGGTTCTTTCCTGATTTTAAAGCAATCCATTTTTAAGTTTTATCCTTATGGAACTCGACAACTGAGGAATAAAACTCAACAGCTATTACACCTTCCAACATAATTCTCCGGTTAAACATGAAACGTTAGTGATCGATGTATTGGTGTATTTGTTAATTTAAACACACGCAAGTTATTTCTTAACTGTCAGGCTACCGAGATGCAACTTGTTTCGCCTGGCATACACTTTTCTTAACAGCAACGGTGAATTGGTTCTTTTCTGATTTTAAAGCAATCCATTTTTAAGTTTTATACTCATGGAACTCGATAACTGATGAATAAAACTCAACAGCTATTACACCTTCCAACATAATTCTCCGGTTGAACATGAAACGTTAGTGATGTATTGGTGTATTTGTTAATTTAAACACAGGCAAACTATTTTGTCAGTTAACTTTTAGGCTACCGAGATGCAACTTGTTTTGCCTGGCATACACTTTTCTCAACAGCAACGGTGAATTGGTACTTTTCTGATTTTAACGCAATCCATTTTTAAGTTTTATACTTATGGAACTCGATAACTGAGGAATAAAACTCAACAGCTATTACACCTTCCAACATAATTCTCTGGTTAAACATGAAACGTTAGTGATCGATGTATTGGTGTATTTGTTAATTTAAACACAGGCAAGCTATTTTGTCGGTTAACTTTCAGGCTACCGAGATGCAACTTGTTTTGCGTGGCATACACTTTTCTCAACCGCAACGGTGAATTGGTTCTTTTCTGATTTTAAAGCAATCCATTTTTAAGTTTTATACTCATGGAACACGATAACTGATGAATAAAACTCAACAGCTATTACACCTTCCAACATAATTCTCCGGTTAAACATGAAACGTTAGTGATGTATTGGTGTATTTGTTAATTTAAACACAGGCAAACTATTTTGTCGGTTAACTTTCAGGCTACCGAGATGCAACTTGTTTTGCCTGGCATACACTTTTCTCAACAGCAACGGTGAATTGGTTCTTTTCTGATTTTAAAGCAAACCATTTTTAAGTTTTATACTTATGGAACTCGATAACTGCGGAATAAAACTCAACAGTTGTTACACCTTCGAACATCTGCTTCCCTAATTCTCCGGTTAAACTTGAAACGTTAGTGATGTATTGGTGTATTTGTTAATTTAAACACAGGCAAATTATTTCTTAACTGTCAGGCTACCGAGATGCAACTTACTTTGCCTGGCATACACTTTTCTCAACAGCATTGGTGACTTGGTTCTTTTCTGATTTTAAAGCAAACCATTTTTAAGTTTTATACTTATGGAACTCGATAACTGAGGAATAAAACTTAACAGCTGTTACACCTTCGAACATCTGCTTCCCTAATTCTCCGGTTAAACATGAAACGTTAGTGATGTATTGGTGTATTTTTTAATTTAAACACAGGCAAATTATTTCTTAACTGTCAGGCTACCGAGATGCAACTTGTTTTGCCTGGCATACACTTTTCTCAACAGCAACTGTGAATTGGTTCTTTTCTGATTTTAAAGCAATCCATTTTTAAGTTTTATACTCGTGGAACTCGATAACTGATGAATAAAACTCAACAGCTATTACACCTTGCAACACAATTCTCCGGTTAAACATTAAAAGTTAGTGATGTATTGGTGTATTTTTTAATTTAAACACACGCAAATTATTTTGTCAGTTAACTTTCAGGCTACCGAGATGCAACTTGTTTTGTCTGGCATACACTTTTCTCAACAGCAACGGTAAATTGGTTCTTTTCTGATTTTAAAGCAATCCATTTTTAAGTTTTATACTTATGGAACTCGATAACTGAGGAATAAACTCAACAGCTATTACACCTTCGAACATCTTCTTCCCTAATTTTCCGGTTAAACATTAAACGTTAGTGATCGATGTATTGGTGTATTTTTAAAATTAAACACAGGCAAATTATTTCTTAACTGTCTGGCTACCGAGATGCAACTTGTTTTGCCTAGCATACACTTCTCTCAACAGCAACGGTGAATTGGTTCTTTCCTGATTTTAAAGCAATCCATTTTTAAGTTTTATACTTATGGAACTCGACAACTGAGGAATAAAACTCAACAGCTATTACACCTACGAATATAATTCTCCGGTTAAGCATGAAACGTTAGTGATGTATTGGTGTATTTGTTCATTTAAACACAGGGAAATTATTTTGTCAGTTAACTTTCAGGCTACCGAGATGCAACTTGTTTTGCCTGGCATACACTTTTCTCAACAGCAACGGTGAATTGGTTCTTTTCTGATTTTAAAGCAAACCATTTTTAAGTTTTATACTTATGGAACTCGATAACTGAGGAATAAAACTTAACGGCTATTACAGCTTCGAACCTCTGATTCCCTAATTCTCCGGTTAAACATTAAACGTTAGTGATGTATTGGTGTATTTGTTAATTTAAACCCAGGCAAATTATTTCTTAACTTTCAGGCTGCCGAGACGCAACTTGTTTTGCCTAGCATACACTTTTCTCAACAGCAACGGTGAATTCAGTGAATTGGTTATTTTCTGATTGTAAAGCAAACCATTTTTATTAAGTTTTATACTTACGGAACTCGATAACTGAGGAATATAACTCAACAGCTATTACACCTTCGAACATAATTCTCCGGTTAAGCATGAAACGTTAGTGATGTATTGGTGTATTTGTTAATTTAAACACAGGCAAATTATTTCTTAACTTTCAGACTACCGAGATATAAGTTGTTTTGCCTGGCATACACTTTTCTCAACAGCAACGGTGAATTGGTTCTTTTCTGATTTTAAAGCAAACCATTTTTAAGTTTTATACCTATGGAACTCGATAACTGAGGAACTGGGAAATTTAGAATGCCCAATCGAGCTGTGTAAAATTTTATTCCGCGCTAATTGATTTCGCAGCATGTCACAGGGAGGCACATTCAATATTAATTACAGACTTATCAATTTCCTAGCTGCTATCATGATATCCTGATATCATGAAATTGAACCTATCAGCAATTATTTTACCTCAACGTTTGAGCTTGAGCCTGTATACCGGGAAGGCTCCTAGCAGCGAATTCCCCGACGTCAACATTGTTTACTGCCTTCATAACTCGTTTGAAAACATGAATACAGAAATCCATGACATTCAGACGAAGACTGCTCAATTAATCCCCGCATAGAGGCCAACGAAAGTTATTCCGTAAGCTTCGTCCACGTTTTTACCAGAATTTCGGACGGCAAGTCTATTCTGCAGGTCGCAGGTCGCAGGTCACAGGTTGCAGGTCATTGTTTCACCAATAGAGAAAGTATCCTAAACATTCTTAAAAGTTAACCTTAGGCCTAATTAGGCCTAAGTTTCTAGGCCTAAGGTTAGCTTTTAAGGATGTTGAGGATACTTTCTGTATTGGTGAAACAATGACTGCAACCTGTGACCTGCGACCGGCGATCTGCAGATTAGACCCGCCGAATTTCGGAACGTGATCACCATTTTCCCGCAAAAAATTACCGACTTGAAGGCGACAAATCTCTCTTCGAAAGAGCTGGAAAAACTTTCCTTCGACAAATTGGCTAACATTTTGCCCTGGATGCCAGAGGTCTTCTCGCTCACCAGCGGCGAGGAGCGTCGAAGTAGTGCTGGTCGGCGAGAGACGACGGGGACCTGTACCATTTTTCCCCGTGTGAGAGAGTTAATCCATAAATCCTACAGAAGGAAAAATGGTTCCGTGTCCCAGCACTAACCGCCACTGTCGATACGCGCAAACGAACTGAAATAAATTTGTGTTCCCCACAGAATTCATTTCGCCCCTAAATATGGTCATTCAATAAAAAAATTAACTACTTTTTTCTGCTTAACGTAAGTTCACAGTACAATCTGATCGATCCTGAATGCTTTAACACTTTTCTGAATACGAAACACCTTTTGTGTTATGTTTTTAGCCTTTGTTGATGGATATCTACACCGTCAGGAGACGTCCAGCCGAGAATTCCTGAGTCGGCTTATGCTCCTCATGATTTGCATAAAGAACCTTCCCTATCGTTCGTATCAAATCTTTGTTGATGGCACTACTTACAGATGAGATCGCCGTGATCTGCTTGTCACATAAACAGACCAACCACAGTTCTCCATTATTAAAGTAACTCCGCAACTTGGCAACGTGACAGCCGAGGTCGATGTTTCTCCAGCGCAGATACCACAGCCAAGTCACGGTTTCCTCTACATCTTCATGTGTATCTTTCCAAACCTATCCTCCGCTTGCAAGGTGGCACATAGGGCCTTCACAGAAGCTTTCCATGTCTGTCTGTCTACCGCAACGCCCTGCACCTCTTCCCACGAGCCCCATCCTCCTTCTTTCATCTCCCTCTCAACGGTCCTTCTCCACGTTGTCTTTGGTCTCCCCCTCTTTCTTTCTCCCTCCGGTCTCCAATTTAACGCCGTCCTTGTATCGCTCGCTCTGTCCTGCCTTAGAATGTGGCCAATGAACTTCCATCTTCTTCTCTTTACTTCCTGACTCACTGGTGACATTTCCGCTCTGGCGAGTAACTCTTTGGTGGTGATGTGATCTTGCCAACGTATGTTGTGAATCTTCCGGAGGCATTTGTTCTGAAACACGTTGAGAACGTGTTCATCGCTCTTGGTCATTTTTCAGGTCTCACATCCATACATCAATACAGGCAAGACAAGGGTCTTGTACAGTTTCATCTTCGTTCTCTTTGAGATGCTCTTGGAGTTCCAGATCTTAATTAGCCTAATATATGTCCCTCTTGCCTTTGAAAGTCTGTTCTGTAAGTCCTCCATCCCA
>NC_090896.1:31819120-31829120 GCF_036669925.1 Montipora capricornis
AGATATTGTTCTTGCCACTCGAAAATAAAATTCATATCTTCTCGCCACCGTGTAATATCCTCTATTTCCTTGCGCCTTTCACCGCAATCCCTTGCATTTCGAAGAAAATGCGTTTTTTTCCCGATTACAGAGCTGCCTCGTTCGTTCGCATCAGGCACATTCACTACGGCAGGAAAAATAGTTCGCCTGAATTTTTCATACATCTTAGCCCCAAGTTTTCTAATGCAACTTGATTTCATTTTTTATGAATCTCCAGAAATTGACACAAAAAGCACTTTATAATTTAAAATCGTTTTACTCTTCAGTATTATTGAAATTTGCCATCACGAGACACCGTGAAATAATTATCAATTGTTTACCAATGAATGGCTCCCCTCGTTAGGGGAACTAGAGCTTTCTTATATATATAGTTCATATGTGGGTTTACCCTAATTGTTTTACCAGTGAAGCGAAAACCGTAGTATTATTTCAGATTTGGTGTAACTTTTTCCAAGTTTGTGTAAATGTTTCTCGTCAAAAAGTGTTTGTGCCTCTGTGAAAAAGAATCGGAAGAGAGAAATGATCCTCACACTTGTCTGGACAGGTTAAGGTGATTCTCTAGAAATAGAACTTGTCATAGATTTTCATAAACTACGCATACTGTTGTAACATGCCAAGAAGATGATAAAGATGCAATAAAAAAAGGGGGGGGGGGGGAAATGGGGTCACGGCTGTACTCGTTTCCGCGGTACGGATCAAGTGCAGCGAGGTCCGTTCAAAACCGAAGGAGTGCCAATATTCCCCAGTAGGGTCCCAAGCAAGTGAGGTTAGTAAGTTGTTTATTATATGGCATCGTTTCTTTGAGCTTGGTGAAAATTCGTAATGTTCGTGTTCCATCAGCGAAATTTGAAAGGTGACCTTTTACATCTAAACCTAAATCCCGCCTGCTATATTTGCGCTGTTCCGATGAAAAAATTAAATTCCCCTTATTCAAAATTTTTTGTTTCGCTCAAGTTGAATTTCCCGGGAGAGAGAAAAAATACAGAAACGGACCGTACTGTAAAATTCCGATCGAAAAACCTCCAATCAGAGTGCTCCATTTAACCCGAGAATTGCTTGCCGTATAAAAATGTAGATATTTGAAGTACGTGCTATAGTGAACTGAAGTTGTTAGTCTCTCCCCTCGGGGCTTTTCAGGACTCATTAACAACGCTTTATGGGTGACTTTAGCCAGACTGCTTATTACGCATTTTACAATTTTAAATTTAGGAAGTGAAAGATTCCCCCGTCTAGATAAGGTCAGACCACAACCCCTACTCTTATCGAATAGTGAGTGGGTTCTTTAACGTCTAATACTGTTTAGTTTCCAACAAGGGCTATAAGACGAGACCTCCGGTTTACAGTCCTTATCCGAGAAGACTTGAAAGTCTAACCATTTGCAGATGTAATTACAAAGGTAGCACTTTCTCCTCTGTTATTTTAAGACCCTGAGTGTTGGTCCGGCCGGAGTCGAACTCACGACCTCCCGCGTGGCAGCCCGATGCTCAACCAACTGAGCCACCGGTGCGCCTTCGGTCGCTCTACAGTACACGAAAGAGAGAGGAAATTCAAATATCTACATTTCTTTTGTTACTATACCAACCTAATCATAACCATTACAAATTTCTTAAATTTGATTGGTGAATTAACTGCTTTATTTTCACTAGTTATTGTGTTGGCCAGGGTTGACATCGGACAGTTGGCTGTAATCGGACACCTGAAGTCGGACAGAATTTATCACAATAACCATACCAACAACAACTTAAGCCTTGGCCAAACTATCGAATAAAGTTGGATGTAAATATTGAGGTAGTGGCAAAACACTATCCAACATTGCTTGATGATACATTCAGGTTCAAGTTGGCGCTAAATTTATAAATATGGCGCTAACACTGAAACGGAAATCGCTCGTAGCGTATCTGCTACTGGAGCTGCTTGAGGACGGAAATGATGGATTCAAACGAGGAAAATCAAAAAATGGTTAAGAGAACGTGTAGTAAAGGGTACTTTTACTGCAAGATACGCCCGCGCTTAGGAGATAATGAGAGTGAGCTCGAATCAATTTGCAGAAATTGTGAACGCTATTGAACCAGAAATCTCTCAACAGAACACAAGTGATTAAGGGGACTAAAAGTGTCCCAAAGACAGGGCCTTGCTTCATGTTCACTGATCAAGGTTTCTGGCTGTTGATCCTTGTCCGCCATCTTTGTTGCAAATAATGCTAGAAGCTTAGGCTTGAATAAAATAGCGATTTGTGATTGGCTAGCAGCGCGAACGTGACTCGATTCAGGACCCAACTTTGTTGGAAGAGCGGCAAAACACTGCGACATTGTAGCGTCGGGCAGAATTGTTGGTCGCAATGTTTGATCAAAAGCAAACTCCATCCAACACATGATCGAACAAAAAATGTTGGGTGGACATCATCCAACATGGGTGGCCAAACGGTCGAAGAATGTTGGATCGAGCAAAGTTGGATCGTTTAATCCAACTTTGTTCGATAGTTTGGCAAGGGCTTTACCCTACCAAACTGGAGATTTTCCAAAATGGACAAATTTGCAGCTTAAGCAGTGAAAAAGGAAATCAATGCATTAATTTTGTTTTCTCGGAAATTGTAATGGTTATGATTAATTGTCGTCCAATTCGATGTGTAATCATACTCGTGATTAAACAAATAAGACTCCCGCAAAGCGGAAGTCCGATTTTGTTAATCACTCGAGTGATTACAGACCAAATTGGACTCCAAATTGGCCAGAGGAGATTTAGAAATTAGTTGATTGAATGGGCGAAGAGATAAAGGGCTCGTTTCATGACAGGAACCCATCAACCAGGATCCTGCAACTCCAATACTGACTAGGGTCGTGTTCTATTGGGATCAACAGTTTTAACCGCAACCGGTTTCGGTTGAAGCGGTTGAAGTTTCCCAATAGAACACTTTTCCAACCGTTTTTGGTTGAAACGCGGTAACTCCTGGGAATAGCTATTACCAGACGTCTCAGCGTTAAGTTGAGGCCCGAAAGCAACACGGCGGGAGCTCCCGGCCGACTTTAAATGGCCTGCGTAAACGACAGCGGTTGCTGCCAATGACTTACTGACTAGTAAGATTTGGCTTTCACGAGTTGTCATTCTCATGAGGAATAATTTCTCATGAAAGACTAGGAAATCAATCAAATAATAACTCGGTGCATGTGTAAAAACGCCGCTCCACAAATACAATGAAGTTGTACGTTCCTAGTGGTGGGCTCTTGGTGATGAAAAATGGTTGCAGAATACTGATTTGTTTCGTTTTGTTTGTTTCTTTTTTTTAATTTAGTTTTCTTTTTCTTTTTTTTTTTGGAATCGAGGAAGTAATTATAAGGGAAATTTTATTAAAAAGTAAGCACTTGTAAGGTGAAAAAGCTATCCTGATAAATTTAATTCTTAGGTAAATTTGAATACATTAACGCTTTTGACAGTTGGAGCGTAAACATGAAAAAGGGAAACGCGTTTTCTACACACGAGAGTCGAGCAAACACATGTAAATTCGCTGTAAACACAAAGATGAATGATTTACGTTTTCCATTGTTGTTATCTGCAAGCCGGCATAGCCTTTTCTGTGGTCTTCATCGGTGTCGGATTGTCTTGTCATTCATTATTGTCTGAAGACACAATTTGCAAGCACCTTGACTTGAAATTACTTATCTTGTTTTTAAGAATTGAAACAGGTGCACCTTTGAAGACACGTGAAAGTTATTTACTACAGAGAGCATATTTCAAAATGAATTGATGAAAAGAATAATTTACAGATCGCAAAATTCGCGGTTGAAAATCAAAGTACAAGCCCCAATTGGCCCATATCACTCAATGTCCAAACAAAAGATTTTGCCCGTCGAACCTCTCATTCAGTGTGAGGCTGGACGGGCAAAGACAAAGCCTTTATTCCCCACGGACTCCAAAATGGCCGACGAGTGATAAAGGTGAATTCTTGTTTGGCCGAAAACTAGAATAAGAACGGAGCAAAACAAATATTAATGAACCGGTGCGATACCATGTAAGACATTTAACGGAAAAAAGTGTTCATTTAAACTCGCGAAACCACAATGATTATGCTGTCTCATTAAGACCTCCTGCAGCTCCTGATTTGTGACATTGACACGTACGACTACTAGTTCAGATTCGGGCGTTGAAGGACGGACCAATGGAAAAGTTATGTTAAATGATAAAGAAAATTGTGACTCTCGTTCTTGTGTTTTCATCAGGGGTGATTGTGACCATTCCTCGGAAGTTTGAGGTTTAAAGGAAGGAGGGTAGGGATACTGTGACTGGTTTCCAAACTAAGGCGTTGATGAACCTTTCCTGACGTTAAGTCCGCTTTTTTTGCCAAAAGTCTGGATCATGTCCCGGGGGAACAAGGAACTGATTATTAACATTTATTCTATAATGTGCAATGATTATGAAAACGTATTCATCGAACAAGCCAAACGCCAGTTTGCTACTGCTAAAAAAGAAAGCAGTTTTCTTTGAAAAACTCTGCCTTGTCGGAAAATGTTTGATGAACCAACCACACTGGCAATTGTATTGGTTAATTCAAAGACAATCACCAACGACCGGCGGTGTCATCAACATCTTGGGGTTTAATAATGGTGGCGCCAAGTGGTTTTGAAGTTGTCTTCATTATTCTTCAAAGCAGAGAAACATCCAACCATGTGTGATTGTCAACCTGGTTGCAGTTAGCGCCTATTATCCTGATAACTAGAAACTTTCAAAGATCCTAGAAATGGACCTGTTTCGATTTGAATGATTAAATGTCAAGTGCTATAAATAATTACTTCCCCAATTCATTGGAGAAATATAATATTGGGGTTGGAAAGGGAAGAATGAATAATGAATAACAGCTTAATTAAAAAAAAAAAACGAGTAAGGAACATTTGGCGTTCGAACATTCGGATAAAGAATTTTGTAGTTTCCGTGAAGAACAACGAATACGGAAAAATGAATAACGAACAAAATTTCAGTAACGAGTAATGAATAACTCGGGAAAAAATGGGAGCAATAATAAATGACTGAGATCCATTTATCCGCTTCCTTCCCCGAATATAACATGCATTTTTGCGTATTTATTCGAGTCATGCAGGTGGGATTTGTCAATCAATAAATTGAATCAAGCTATTTCCATCTTTTAGAAAGTTTAAAACAATTGACTCTGTTGCATTTCAACGAAATGGAAAAGCTTGGGGCACAGGCAAAAAATCAATTGTGGGATTCCAGAATTCATGTTTCATAAACAGAGAACCATTTGCCACAGGACTGGTGCAAACCTTAGACAGCGCTTAGCAACTCCTCTGTCCGTTCTTTTTCCGAGGGAATTTACGAAGATATCGAAGGGAAATTGCATTGTCACAAGAATATTATACGTCTGATACAATGAAAGGCTCCAGTTTTGCCATCTCGTGCATATGGTTCGCAGTATCCTTTTTGATCGCCGCTTTCTTCCTTTTTGCGGATTCGGCCATAAACAGAGGTCCGACAGAACGATCTGCCCAATTTCAAGCTTTTGAAGGTAAATTAACAACATAGATAGTAGATTTAAGTTTAAGCTCAGGTTATCCGGTCAGATTCATCGGAAAAAAGTACTAGACAAATGGATACGTAATAGGAGACGACAACAGGGCCACAATCCCAGTTGCATTTCGTCCCCTTAGGAGCTAAAAAGCAATTGCTGAGTAACATGCAATGAAACGCGTTTCAATTCATTTGATTTTTTTCATTTGGTGGCCTTCATTCAGTAATCAATATCGGTGTCCTCTCCGATGATATTTAAGGACGTTCCCGTTTCTAGGCTGACATGTTGATCATTTTCAAGTTCCCTAACAACTTCTTTTCACCACAAGGTTAAGAGTGCACCCTGAGCATCTGACAGCTTTGTAATGCAAATGTTCACTGAAATTAATCCGTGGGGTCCGGCTGGGTTAGTATCTAGATGGGTGACCTAAAAATTATACCCCTTCGTATAACAGAAGCATTGGACCAAAAATTAAAGTTTAACGCTATCAAATGCGAACGAAGCAAGGTACAGATTTTGTTAGCTTGCTTTATGCAAAACAAATATTGATGCAAAAGTAAATAAATATTGATACACAGTTTTTAGGAAGAGCAGAAGGAAGTTTCCAGGACGGTCGATCGAGAATAAAATATTTTGCCATCAGCAATAAAATTTACGACATGAAAACAATTTTGAACCGCGAATATTAAAAAAGTTACGATCAGCGACAAACATTTTGGGAGAGTTTTGCTACGTTCAATTTTGTTATTTTACTTTTGGCTGCACAAATAAACTGCAAAATCGAAAGTGACATCGAATTCAGCGGGCGCCGTGATCAAGTTACCGCGGCATGTTTACGTACGTACGTACTGCCACGACCTCGGGCCAATATTTCCCTGGCAGTACGGCCCTCGCGCTCGGTTAGTAAGAAGTTATTAAGGGGTCACCCAGAATTCATACCAGCAGAGGCCCTTTGGCTCACAGGTCCTCACACGCTCGTACGACGAAACAGATCCTTTTCTGAGGTTAAAAACCTGGCTACCGGCCTAACTCTTTTTCCTACTTTCCCAACCGCGAGAAAACCGCGGTAAATCAGCCATCGCCAAAAAATGTTTTTTTTTTCTCAAAGAATATTTAAAGTTAGGGGGAAAAAAATACATCATTTTAAAGCTAAGAAAATAAGCTTTCCAACAGCATAGAACTAATTTACAGACAACTGAATCATTTTATAAAAGCGAAAGTTGAACGAAAAAATTTAAGAAAAATAACAGTAAAATATGTTTTCTAGGCAAAATTTGGTCATTTTAGCGTTGATTACGAATTTTTGGATGCAAAACTAAAATTTTCTGCAATTTATCTGCTTTCTTGGACATAAATTCGACCGAAAACTGATGAGGCACGAATATTTTTAGATTTTTAGGAATAATAGATAACGTGGATTCAATGCGTAATGTGATAATCCGATAAAAGTGTCAAATTTGCGACCCATTGCTAACGGCAACGGAAGAGATCGCATTACGAATAATTAACCTCTGTTGCCAAAAACCACCCAAATAACCGGTCAGTGTAAAACGCAGACTGCAGACTGCAGACTGCAGACCAGGGATAAAATGCAGACAGAGGGTAAAATGCAGACCACAGACTGCAGACTGCGCGTTAATAAAATAATAATGAAAAAAGAGTTATATGTGTTAGTAGCCGTTTGTACTTTCACACTGAAACCCCAACACAGCTCCCATCGCTTTGGTTGCCCCACCGAATGTTTTAAATCCGGATTTTCATCGAACTCCATAAGAATTGAAGCTGTTTGAATCCTTGTTGTTGTTGGAAAAAGGATAGTTTCGTTAAGTGAGTTGCTTTTAGGCAAAGAAGTCACCACCCCTTAATTCAACTGTCCATTTTGCTGCACTGAACAAAGTAATCGAGTAATTACCCAATAACTCAATTTATTTTGAAACGCATGGCTACAATACCAATTAACAAAGACAGAGATAACGTGGATTTTGCAACCATTTAACGTTTCAATTCAGTCGGCTTTAGCCAGTATGACTGAGGTGTAAAAATTTCTTATTAGGATCCTTTCATTCGCTTTCGTGTACGTTATGTTTATCCTTTAGTTCACAAGGTTGTTTTGCATCTGAAAGATGTAATTTTCAATTATAACCTCTCCCTAGGGGTTATCACGCATAGCTTAACCAATGAAATCCCCGTGTCCTAATTGTTCGGAATACATGAAATTCTTTGTGCATTTCGTTGCACCGAAAAAAGACAACCGAGATTATTCAGGTATTCGAAGTAATAATTGTTGGTTTTTCGATCGATTTCCCTCGATGTACCGGTGTGACAAATAATTTGGAACATTGCAATGCATCTGGAAGCGCAAAAACAAAGCACAGATGATTTCAATGCGTACGATCGCATCCCCAAAAGGTGCAGCGACCTGCAGTCATGATAATGTGAGTTGCTGACAGATGTAAAACAGGATTGTCTTTCAAACAATCTTTATTTTATCCTTATGACTCGTTTTTTTTATTATTAATATTTATTTTACCCTCACAGTCTGCATTTTACCCCCGGTCTGCAGTCTGCAGGCTGCGTTTTACACTGACCGCCCAAATAACCGATTTTTCGACGGAAAATTCATCCCAGAGGATAAAACTATTCACTGGACATGTAATAAAGGTAAATATGTTCGAGCGAAAGCGAAAACAAGCGAATATTTTAACGGAAAACACAATAATGTGAGATCAAAGGAACATGTGGTGAAGACACGCAATTGCGGCATCGCTTCGACAATAATCTTACCTTTTCAGCGATTTTAACACTTGAAATTCCATTCAATCCACCTGGTCTAGTCTTTGAATTCACTATTATCGCTGCCCTGCGAATCTTCAGTGTTCTACATAACAGCACACTTGGTAAAAGACGGCTCGACGGGCGACAGATTGTTGTCGAAGTTTTCGCCTGTCTTGTTCAGTATCCAATTGATTTGCCATTATTGAGCTTCATATGGGTATATTTTCTTCAAAGATCTACTAAAACGCCGTTCGTGCTACATGACTTTCGACGCCATTGCCGGTTAAGTTAATCGTTATAATGTGTCCACCAGAGAAATCTACGCATTTCCCACTACCCTCTCGATCCTAAGAAAATACGCGCAGCAGGGCTGTATGGACAAAGACACCACTTAGCAGGGACGTGACAGGCAAGACTTTTACCGACGTGAAAAAAAATTAAATAAATAAAAAATAATAAAACGGATAAATCTACCCATTTTCCGACTGGGATTGCCATAGGGCAACCCAGTAAAAACATCTTAGAAGCGGGGATCCAGGCCGCCAAGGCGCCAAGTGGCCTGGGGCAGAGCCCCACATTTAAGAGCATTTGGTCAAACTTTTTTCGTTTGGTTGTCAGGTGATTGACCGAGAGTGCGTCCGTACAGACTCTGGGGGAGGGGGATGGGAGACTAAGAAAGGGAAGGAAGGAGAGTCTTTGAGGCGCGAATGGGCGAATTTTCTTGGCGAGAAACTTTTGTGCAGCCCGCGTTTACCCCACTGACCTCTGTCACTTTTGAAAAAGAGTTTGTGATATTAGTGATGATCAACGGGATAAAGAGCAGGAAAGAGCGCAAGAGAAGAGGCGACGATATTTAAGAAATTTCAGCGAAGATCAGAAAGCCTCAAGAGAAGCCAGGGAGAGAGAAGAAGAGAAAACTTTAATGAAGAACACCGTAAAGCAGAGAAAAATAGAGCAAAAGTCGAGACAAAACACTTACTTGCAACGGTCCCCTTTCAGGTAATGTTTTCCTTCTTAATGCACTGGTGCCTCGTTGCCTCACAAATTTATAAAACTCGCTAAAAGAAACGAGGAAACGTTTGTAATTCCGTGTTGCAGAGATTCTGGCATATTACAACAGTCACACTACGTCGCCATTCAAGCTTACAGGGGACATCATTGGCGAGTTTTCTTGTCATAATTGTCTATTTCGTCAGACATTATAACTGAACTCTCGACGCCGTAAAAATTATATTGGATTGCAGTAGGTTTATTTAAAGAGAGAGGGTGTAAAGATTATCAGTCAGGCGGGAAATGTTGTGAAAGAGATAACTGTGCATGTAATTTCAGTTTTAGTTGTAGATTAAAATTGTTGTTGATTGTCTTTCATCACTGTAAACTGTATACAGTGTCGTGACATTGCTTTCTTTCCAGTTCCGGCCTGCGGTTGTCGTGTTGGTTAGAAAAAAAAAAAGTGATTTTATTTGTTGAGTTGAGTTGCTTCGCTAATAAACGTGTGAGTTCGATAATCCACGCCTCAGGTTTTGATGGAAAACTACAACATACAGTAATGACGATTAATTTTGTACTTTATGCAGAAGCATAATTGTCTACATATACACTATATTGCTTTCTGGGGTAGAAACGGGAGCTCCACTTTTATGCTCGGCTAAATCTATATATTAAAAA
>NC_090896.1:31834120-31841620 GCF_036669925.1 Montipora capricornis
CTCGGTATTTCTCATTTTTCCGCTCTTGTGAGATGAACTTGATCAGGAGCGACTTATTTTGACTCCACTACCCAATCAGACACAACACAACTAACTCAATCACAACACAACTGTGTAGACACATGGGCATATAGGACAGCAAGCGCCACAAGCCGGTTTATTTTGCTTACCATATCCATAAAAACTGCGCTCCAGCATAACAAAACGTCAGCATGATGGTACTGACCTCATAAAAACTTGTTAAAGGAAAAGTACACTGGTCACCTGCCGGTTACGAAAACCCAAAACCCTTCGGGGATGAGGGAACGTATTCTCCAAACCCTATGCAAGTGTTAACACCCCATAAAGGCTAAGAGGAAAAGTTAACAAAAAAAGTAGGCGAAGAAAGCTGAACCTAGACTGATTCAAATCCCTAACGGTTCACTACTCGTACGAAAGATTCCCCGTAATCCACACTAGACAACCGGACTTAGTCCTCTTGTGCGTGCCGGCAAAATGAATATCTATTTCTGCCAATTTCACTGGCTACAAATGTCAGATATCATATTTTGACTCCACTACCCAATCAGACACAACACAACTGTGTAGATACATGCGCATGTAGGACAGAAAGCGCCACGAGCCCCTATATAGACAGCCAAAGGTAAGGCTTGAGTCTGAGGATACATAACTTACTTTTAACATAGATTCAGCGGGTCAGTGCCCTCTAAACATCAAGCTTAGCCTTCAAAGAATCATTGACGTACATATTCTAGGCCTTCTCGCTTTTCTATCTACCATGTCTTTGAAATACACTTTCTTTCACATGTGAATTAGCCACTAAGGTAGCACTTCCCGATCTACCGGATAAGCGCTAGAAATAGCTATATCAGGAACAATTTCTTTGAAAGAACTTTTAATGACTCCCTTGCAGGGGACATTTCTCCTAATATAATGACTTAGCGATAACAAGTGTTTTCCCCTCTTGGTTGGTCATGTTTACTCTTGGCTATGTTAATAGATAAATGATCATATTCAAACTTGATATCATTGCGCTTCAATTCTAAGACTTCAGAAGCTCATAAAACCAGAAAACGAAAGCACAAACATAATAGAATTTCTCAGCTGAAGTAAATGCTGGAAGTTAATCTGGGTTGCAAGACTTTTCAATAGATCTGTTTCGAGAGGAACTTTCCCGTGAAATACTTTTGCCGACAAACGAACAGCCCCTTCCTTGATAGGAAAAACTGTAGGGTGCAGAGTTGGGGAATTGATTCCAGCAAGCCTATGAAACCAATTGACGGCGTAAAACGCTGCATTGATTAACGATAATGAATTAATAAGCTCGAGCAAATGCTGTAAATAAGTATATGGAGCCAAATTAAACGGCAGAACTGGAAAGGGTTGAGTCTGCAACGTATACCTTGCGAAGATCTTCCAGCTATTGAAGGCTCTGTGATAACCTTTGAGAGCTCCTGGAAACCCTGGAAGCTAGGGCTGGCTGCCCATCCGGTCTTACAAGTGTAAAACCGTACGGTAAGTGGAAGTCATTGAAGATGACCAAGATTCGCAGCTGAAAATATCTGAAATGAAAATACCACATGAGACCATCAGTTATGTAATATTAATTTCGACCACTAAAATAAAAAACTATGGAGAGCAAAATCAATCGTCTCATAAGTTATTGGCAAAGTGAGTAAATCATTTCTCTACAGGCTTCTACCAGGTTCATTCATGCACATATTTTACTCCACAATGAAAACAATTCCTTATTTCTTTACATTTATTACGATGATTCTTTATCTTGCAAGTGACACCAAGCCTGAAAACAATATTCCCGATCTTGGGAAATGACATTTTCCACCATGGGCAGTTACAATCGTTTCATTGCGGCACCAGGCCGGAGTGAGTATCACCATTATTTCCCGCCACGGGAAACTATATCAATTTTGCACCCTGGACAAATCTAACATTTCTGCATTTAGCACCTAGCCTGACTTCACAAATATTTTCCAGGAATTCTCGCCAATCCAACAAAAAATTCAACGAGGATGAAATTCATACAAATGAATGAAGGGGGTAGTTTCTAAAGAAACTGTGGTGCTGCGTCGGTGGGGAAGTAGTATACAAAAATTTGGTTTATCAACGGAGTTTATAATGTAAATTGGCCACCGTACAGAGATTCTAAAAGCTGACGTTTGGAGCGTTAGCCCTTCATCAGAGCGAATCCATTTTGGACCACTAAAATAAAGAACTCTAGAGAGCAAAATCAATCGTCTGATAAGTTATTGGCAAAGTGAGTAAATCATTTCTCTACAGGCCTCTACCAGGTCCAGAGAGTATGAAGGTAAGAGAGGTAATCCCTCATATTGGCCCTATTCCCATCGTAATCCTTCTTAATTTATTTTTAGATTTCCTGCGAGATCCCGTATTCCCTCGAGGGTTAACTGATAGCTATTGACATGTAACCATTTTTACCATTGTTGACAGCTGAGCGAATTCCCACGCAATGATTCGCGTCGTTCGCGAAAATGGGAACATATGATTGGCTATCAGTTAACCCTCGTGGGAATACCGGATCTCGCAGGAGATCTAAAAATAACTTAAGAGGGATTACGATGGGAATAGGGCTAATATGAGGGATTACCTCTCTTACCTTCATACTCTCTTGACCAGGTTCATTCATGCACACATTTTACTCCACAAAGAAAACAATTGCGTACTTCTTTACATTTCTTAGGATGATTCTTTATCTTGCAAGTGGCACCAAGCCTGAAAACAATGTTCCCGATCTTGGGAAATGACACCACTTTCCACCATGGGCAATTACAATCGTTTTATTGCGGCACTAGGCCGGAGTGAGTATCAAAGTTATTTCCCGCCGCGGGAAACTG
Source organism: Montipora capricornis (assembly GCF_036669925.1). Classification (NCBI taxonomy): domain Eukaryota; kingdom Metazoa; phylum Cnidaria; class Anthozoa; order Scleractinia; family Acroporidae; genus Montipora; species Montipora capricornis. The sequence goes on from NC_090896.1 coordinate 31,836,994, forward strand.
TAACAATTTTGCACCCTGGGCAAATATTACATTTCTGCATTTAGCACCTAGCCTTGACTTCACAAATATTTTCCAGGAATTCTCGCCAATCCAACGAAAAATCCAACAAAGATGAAATTCATACATTCTACAACACAAGCAATCAACGCCTTTCCGATTGACAAATACAACAATTAAACTTAGTGCTAACCAGCACTAAAATAAAGAAATTTAAAGATTAAAATCAATCGTCTGATAATAAGTTATTGGCAAAATGAGTACATCATTTCTCTACAGGCGTCTACCAGGTTCACTCATGTACACATTAATATACTCCACAAATAAAGCAATTCCTTATTTCTTTACATTTCTTACGATGATACTTTATCTTGCAAGTCGCACCAAGCCTGAAAACAACATTCCCGATCTTGGGAAATGACAACATTTTCCACGATGGGCAGTTACAATAGTTTCATTGTGGCACCAGGCCGGAGTGAGTATTTCTAAGACTAATAGCAAGTCTCACACCGCTTACTAAGAACAGTACAAAACCCTATATTACATTTCCTTGCGAGAACCGAGAAATCAATTCTCAGGGCATCAACTGTAAACTTCAGTTGACCATTACAGAAAATAGCATTTCTGGCCTTAGGTTCATCCAATCATGGATAAAGTCGTTCCAGTGAACTCGGTCTTTACAAAGACTAATCCAATATTGAGCAGATATCCAGAGGGGAACAATCAGTGTTCGTGCAGCTTCACAAATTCTCAAATGATTAATAACTGTCACAGTCAGGTACACAGGTAGTCGGGACATAGCCAAATTGTCTCATGAGCCCAATCTTGTGTGAAATTATATATTAACACCGGTACCGTTTGTCCCTGGCTGAAAATACTTTGAATTAAAACTACTAGCTTTCTTGTTATAATGACATGTAAATCTATGAATAGTGTGAAGGCTCCATACATCATCAAAATATACAAACAAATTAACATTGATTGCCCGGTGTAGTCATCATGATCAATTATTCTGCTAATCTGATCACTGCAACATAATGCACTAGGAATCCATGGAGGTTCTAAACTGATAGCGTTAAGCGCACGTCGATCAAAAATGTTTTATGCAATTTCTTGTAAATCTGATTTATTTCATCCTTTCTCTATGATGGAAACTACATTCTGATTATCCGTAAACCAATGCAAGCAACGGTCTGAGACGTTAATAAGTGGAACTGCAGCTTCTCTCTGCGTATGACCAATTCTGTCGAAACACCCTCAGCTGCTTCCAAAAGGGATGAAACTGCCACACGCTACGTCAGAGGCATCAGAATACACAATTCGGAAGGTTTCTGTTTGGATTGCCAAAATGGAATGCCATTCAATTTAGACACATTATACTTCCAGAACTTCAACTCGCTAATAGCTTCTACGTTCAAACAAGCGTGATCATTCCTCGAGTTAATAACAGCGTACAAATATCTGGACACCAGTCTGGTGACATTGCCGAATACAATTTCGCAACGAAATAATCTTTCCCGCTATGGTCGCTATTCGTTTCACGTGAAGAAAAGAATCGTAATGTCTTAACATAAAGTATTCAATGTCGATTTATAGAATTTCAATTCTTTGGTCCGTTGCAGAAATAGACGAATTGATCATGTTAAAAACTGAGTCCAACCAAGTTGTGATCTGGCTGGGATTCCATGTGCATTTATCCTCATTAGGAAGGAGACCGAATTTCAGTAAATCTGAATTGACTTGCAAAACTAGCTATTTTAGCCAGGTTAAAAGTTGCACCCGCCCCGAAACCGTCGTACGCCAATTCTTGACTAAAGGCTTTAATAATTTGGTAAACAAAGAAGGGACAGTTGAGAGACCGAGTGAGAGCACTAGAAATGAATAATAGTTGGTTGATCCGGCGGACAAGGTCCAAGAAAACAATAAATTTAGTATGCTCGGAGAAAGCATCAACATGATGATATCCGGACTTTAAAGGCAAAAGTAAACTTTTGGAGCTGGAATTTAAATGAAAGGTAATCTGTAACAAAATTCGATAACTTCGATTGTAAACTGAGGGGCGTCAATTACCTTCCAGTCAAGCAGACCTCTTTCAAGCGCCCTTAACGGAACTACGTATAGTGTAAATCGACTTAAATTCGTATCTTCTTCCAATTTCTTGATCGCACACATTCAGATATGAGGCTGACTCATCAAGACATCCGGTATCCGAAGCATAGCAAATTGAGGTGAAGTATAGGCAAACATGCAACCTGCTCAACGTGATAATCAAAAAATAAAGGAAAAGAATACACCTTCAAGACATCTTGAACCAGCCGTTGCCTTCCTGCAGCTTATTCTAGGGCTTGCTGAGTTTTCTGAGCATCGTTTGATTCAAGGCTATGTTTCGCATCTTCTAGAGATTCCAACAACTTAGTGGCTGCTTTATATTGATCCTCGTTGCTCTTCTTTTGAAGACCGTTCTGGTCTCAGCGGTACGAGTTCGTTTAATTTATCTAAATGTTTGGCTTCGTTAGCAGGACGTTTCAAGGTGTTGAAACTTAAAGGGAACCTCCACTTCAACAAAAAAATATCTTCAAATAATAGGAAATAACTTTTTCAGTCAAATCAGTCTAGTTTGTTTTCAAAGAAAGCGTTTGTATCCGAATTATATAAGTCTTAGACTCGCCTATTTTTGTTTTCAAATTTCGCGGGCGCCACCATCTTGAAAAATTGTGACATGTTACGGTTGCCTTATTGTTATTAGACAAACGCTCTTTGTGTCAGAAAAATAGGACGACCGTAACACGTCAATTATTCAAGATGGTGGCGCCCACGAAATTTGAAAGTGAAACGAAGTGATTTTGAAATTGAGTTTTCCTGATATAAAAACCTTTTTGAAACAAATTTCGAGCAAATTTATGTTGCTGTATTCATGGTCACTGTCTGGTCCTCTCTTTTCTCTCTCAGAATTCTTGATTAAACTACCTGGCTGTCTGTTGCTTCATGCAAAATCATTTAATGCATATTGTCAGCCACTTGAGCAACTGTTTTCTGGTCGCCTCTTATCTTCTGTACCATTACTATTCCTTCAATAATTCTCGCGTTTAGCTGTGGTATTACATCTGCTGCTAGTACATCCTTCAGGATCTCTGGGATGCTTTGTTTGTGATCCATCAGTCGAAGCTAAGGCCCAAGGCAGAGGTCCGAGAGGGTGGCACAGTACATTAGTTCATTTTGAACTTTCTGTTCTCAGCAATGATGATCATTTGGGCAAACAGCACACGGTCAGATTTAATGATCACTTCTTTACTAATCCAACTTTGAACTTATCTTTTTTTGAGAGATTACCAAATGTTTTAAGTTTAAGTTTTGTTGTATTGTCTCGGAACTCCAACTTGGGAGGGTCAGACTCACCCATGTCCTTTGCTAAAAGTCTTATAAGCCTTTTCTCCTAAAGCCTCTGCCTGAAGCAGATCCTTCTCTCAGGAGTAACGAGTTTACCAGTACTATTCGACTTCCTTGAAGATCCGTGTGCTGGAAAGTCGTTGGGGTGCCCAGGTGAAGCATTTCCTTAAACTGTAGCATGAATATGCTTCGATACTCCGCTATAAGGTAATATTTGCTCACGGCTCCAGGTTTCAGGCTAAATCCCTTTGGGCCACCAGGTGTTTGCGTGTTCTGTTAACCGTTTCTTCACAGGTTTAGTCGACAGGTATTCTGCCGAAGGGGTTCATGGGTCCACTCTGTACTGATAACCCACCAGACCTCAAGTATGTTAAAGCTTGTGGATGCTCTTTCTCGCGGTGAGACGTTTCTGATAGAAAAGAGGCTAAATACCTTGCATAGTTTACGTGGTCGTATTCAAAACACCATGGGATCATTTTGCTTTAAGTTATTGTTGAAACGTGGAGCTCTCAGTTGCTTTCACTGGATGCTCTCAAAAGCCCAAGGAGAATCTCTACCAGCTCTAAGCAATATAACTAGAACTCGGATAGCTTGCCGTTCTCGTGACCGAGAAACTTCATGTACTTGTCAAAGAGATGGATGAAATCGACACTAGAAGTGCTGGCCATCTGCTTCAGGAACTGATCTTCACTGATGATATGTCATCATACAAATCGGCAGTCTCACTAAAGAAGTTGTCAACGATTTTCTTGGACTCCTTTTGATTCTCCTCTATCGAGGTCCTGAATCCTTGCCAAGCTAGTCTCATAAGTGCTTCATACATAAACTTGTGGAGTCTAACGCACCGATTGTATCTACGGCCATCTAGAACTCTTGCAAAAGAACCTTCTGCTATCGCACCAGATTCAAAGCAAAAATCTCTCAAGCCACCATCTTGGCAGCGCTTGCCAATTATGGAACTTGCCAACTGTGGAACACACTTGCCAATTGAGCACTCGCCAATTGTGGAACACTCCCATCCTCAGCACGATATCTTTGAACCTCTCACTTTGCTTCCACTGGATATCAGTTGCCTTTGCGTACAATGCTTGGCCAAAGACGAAAACGATGCTTTTAAACTTGAGAGTATTCTTGATCTTGAGCGACTGTACTAAGACCTCATGAACGGTAGCCATGTCTGTAGCAAGTGGGTCAATAGACGGTAGATAGCCGATGACATCCTGTGAGACTTAAACTTCGTTAC
>NC_090896.1:31854120-31859120 GCF_036669925.1 Montipora capricornis
TTTCTCCACATAGCCTGCATAAGGGGGAGATGTTCTCTTTGTCAATATGATGTTTAATTGACCTTGTTCTGATGGCTTGTTTTTGTGAAGCCATGATAATACCTTCAGTTGTTTTCTTCAGACATTTTTTCTTCAACCAGCTCCACGTTTTCTCATCCCTAAACTTAGTGTTCCTGAAGAATATACTGTTCATGTTCTTACTTTCCAAATTCTCTTTTCTGGTTCCTAGTATGCTCTCTCTTGTTTTTCCGATGTCAACGGTTCCTTCTCTCTTTACAGCTTTCATCATTTTCTCATTACTTTCTGCAGCATATGCATACTGGCAGTTCTTTTCTATCAAGACACAATCTTCCACACTAATCAGTCACCCCTGCCCCCGTTCGGGTTTCTTGATATACAGGCTATCAACGTCACCTTTTTTTATGGATCATACCGTATAGCGTCATCAGCTTTCTAGTTTTTCTATCCAAATCTTTTAATTCCTTCTGTGTCCATCCAATTATTCCTGCCCCATACCTTATATGGGATACAGCTTGGGAATGGATGTTAGTTATGAAATTTGCGCTGTTTAAATGGGACTTTACGATCTTCTTAATCAACCTTATGTATTCTGTTGTTAATGTCTACTTCAGTGTCATCTGCGTCCAGAATACCCAAGTATTTATAGCCAATATCTCGGTCAATCTCTTTTATCTTCTCACCGCATGGGGATTCGATGCCCTCAGTATGTACCAGTTTCCCTATCTGCATGATCAGCACCCACACTTACTAATCCCGAACTCCATTCTTATGTCCTTGCGAATACGGACCGTATTCATAAGGGCATGCAGCTGTTTTTTAGTCCTTTCAAAGAATTTTAGGTCATCCATATATGAGGTGATTTATTCTTGGGCCACCACCACCTTTACTGAGATCATACCCAGCCTTGACCTTACGGAGAACAAGGAACATGGGGATCAAGCTATAATAGAATGGGGGATTGACTGTCCCCTTGAAAAATTCCAACTTTTTTATTTATTTTTTTTTTTGGGGGGGGGGGGGTGTTTATGTTTTTTATTTATTTATTTATTTATTTATTTATTTTTAATCTTCTCACAACAATTACAATTACACAAAACGTACAGGACACAAACTACCCTATTTACATATCTACACATTACAATATCTACATGCTGTGATACAATCTAAGCATTACATAATAACCAATTTACAGTACTCTACGTACAGCCTTAAGTGCGATGTTCACATACGCTTTTTACGTTGGTTATAATTAATATCTATTATTATTAAAAACTGTGTTATATTTAATTATTTCATATACTTATTTCATATACTTATGCCCTAACCTACTTACACGTTACGCTACTAGAAGACTTACGATATATTTCATAGGCACGCCTTAACTGGTGTGAAAGAATTTCCACTTCTGTCCAAATTCCCTTTCACCATTCAGCGTGGCCGCAATGTATTTGTCTGTTTCCATTTTATCTTGCACCAATGAGATAAAGTCGCTGAAAACGAATTTAGCATTATTTAGCGCGTTAATGTATAGAAAATATTTGTCTAGCATTATGAGATGGTTGAGGGTCAAGCGGTGCGTACAGGGACGAGTAACTCCAAATAATACCTCTGGTTCGGAGAGAAGTATATGCGCGTTACCTACGGTAGAATACCAAGTTTGGAACTTGTCCCAAAAAGAATATGCTTGCGGGCAGCTAATAAACAAATGATGCATTTTTTGACTATCAGAGGGACAGAAAGGGCAGGACGGGGAGGCAACCTTCTTCGTTTTGTCTAGAATACCGTTAGTGGCTAAAATATTGTGTATAATATTGTGTGCTTGAACGGCAGAAGATAAATTTTATTTAAATTCTCCTTTGCGATACCGTACGATAAGAGTTTCTTTCTGAGGTGGGAGGAGGAAGATTTTCGAGGGTTAACAGTTTTATGTATAACATCTAGTACAGATTGGCTGCGAGGGTGTAGTAGAGTCGCCTGAGTTAGCGTGAAGGAGCTTCTTCCAACTTTGCGGGTTCTCGGATGTAAGGCCATGATATTGTAAAAAGTTGCAAGTTAACGTATATTTATTACGCAAGGCGAGAAAAGACAAGAAGCAATTTTCATGTGCGTCAAAAAGGTCTGAGATTTTCTTTATCCCTGCTCGGTGCCAATGAGGCAGATATACCTTCTTTTTTTTTTTCAATCGTAATGAATTTGTTGTTCCATATTATCTGAGACAATATTTAGGTCTCGCTGCGAGGTGTCGTAGACACAATTCCTTGCCAATGATGAATAATTTGTTTGTAAAATTCCGGAAAATGGCCAGTAAGATCAAAAAGGTTGTAGTCATAATTACATTGAAAGAGGCCAGTGCCACTAACAGTAGAGAGGAGTGATTTTGGAATATACTTCCACAGTGCGTCTGAGGCGGAGCACAGCCGTTTAACCCAAGTTAGTTTCAAAGCCTTATCGAAAAGAACAAAATCTTTCATACCAAGACCGCCATCTGCTTTATTCTTGATGAGGGTTGTCTTTTTTATGTTAGCGGTTTTTTGCTTCCAGATAAAATCGAACACTCTTTTATTAACCTCTGTTGCAAATTTTTTTTGAAGTCTCCATAACGCTGGAGATGAATACAAGTTTGGAGAGGGCCAATGTTTTAACAATATTTATTCTACCGTATATAGATAGGTCTCTTCGGGACCAGACACTTAAGGGAACTTAATCTGTCAAAGAAATTTTTCGTATAGGACCATTCAATATTAAAAGTAAAATGCACTCCGAGCGCATAAACAGGATCGAGATTACCAATTGCGTCTTTTCGACGGCGCATAGAGCCAAGCCATAGCATTTCTAATTTTGCCTCTCACGCTGAGAGTAAAGCAAATAAATTAGAAACTGACTGGACATCGGCAAGAATGGCAGTTGTGTCGTCAGCGTATTGCGTGAGCTTGACCTCTTCATTTCCTTGGATATGTATACCCTTAATGTCGTTTGACCGTCTTATACTTTGGGCAAGAAGCTCCATGGCAATAACAAAGAGTATGCCCGAAAGGGGACAACCCTGACGAACAACCTGCTCTAAGAAGAAGAGTTTAGAGGCAACACCATTGTTAACGACGCAACTGGAGATGTCTTTGTAAAACACACTGATCCATTGCCGAAGATTTGGTCCGAAATTGAAAGATTCAAGGCATTTTTGGATAAAGTCCCATTCAATTGAGTCAAAGGAGTGCGGCTTTTTGTAACGCCAGGTATCGAGCAGATTTTGCGTTTTAATCAAAGCGTTCAGTTCAATGGTCGATGCTTTTCTAATACCAACGGGTTTACCACCTCTTTTGTCTAAAGCGCTGATTACGCAATTGAAATCGCCCCCCAATACAAGATTTTCATTATCATATTTGCTGAGCAGATTTTTTGAAAGCCCCCTCACGAATACAACCTGTTGGTTTGTATCGTTTGGTGCATAAACATTAACCAGTATAACCTTTGTGTTATCAATAACAATCTCTGCTAAAATGTATTTCAGATACATTTTAGCAGAGATTAGCATAATTATCTGAGGTAATTTTTTCAACACTTACATCTAGTCGTGGTTTAAAAAGAAAGAAAAGCTTTATTTTCACTTTTCCCATCCCTTCTGCTCCTGCCATCAGTTCTGTCTCTCAGTTTTTCATACTGTTCTCAAGAAACAGTTTCATGTTATCAGCAGTTCTAGAGAAATCCAGGCACTTTAGGATCTATGAAGGAGGGATCATGTTGAGTGCTTTCGTGTCTTAATTAGCCTATCCAGCCCATTGCGAGACCAATCTGCCTTCTCTTACAGTTACGTATGCTGGTTTTATCAATAACGAGCTGATCGTTTGTGCCTCTTGGTCGCTTTCTACAGCCTTTTTGCTCTTCAGGTAATCGCCTGTTGTGTCAATATGATGGTACATTTCTTCTGAAATGATGCTAGTAAACAGGTTCCACATAACTGGCAGACATGCAGATAATGGGTTTGTAGTTCGTAATTTTATTTTCTTTGGTCCTATCTTTCATTATGAGGACAGTCTTCCCTTGGTCAACCAAGCAGGAACATTCCCTGAGACAGGGCAGTTGTTTAACATTTGTGACATTTTCTGATGCAGATACTTTATGTTCTTAACCCTGTACCCAAGTGCGCCATCTTTCCATTGTCGCACTAAAATCAACCTGTTTCTCAGTAGTCTTACCCACTTCTGTCCCAACAGCCTCTATCCAATCGGCTTCATCATTATGCTTAACATCTTTCTCCCAGATTCCCTTCCAAAACTGTCGAGATGCCTCGGCATCCGGTAGTTCATTGACATCACTTTCTGTGCCTTCCAAGTGTTCAAACAATCTCTTTCCATTGTTTTCAAAGAGTCGGCTTTGATGGTATTGCTCCACTCTGTTGTCGTATCGTTTTATTTTTTGGCTTTTTGCGATTACTTTTTGTTTCAATTCTTCAATGATCACTATATAACCCCTTACTTTGATGTTGTATTGTGCTTGTAATCGAGCTTTTAAGTGTTTATTTTTCATGGTGTAATTCTGCAAAGACTTCCCAATTTCTTTTCTCAATTCGTTTTTCTGATTGGTGAGTCGCTTTTTCCAGCAAGGCATTGTTTTCCCTCTGCCTTAACTTCTCTTGACACCTGTCAACCGTTCCACTACTCGACCAGCCACCTTTAAGATCCTATTACATTGGTGAAGATTGCAGACTTCCAAGTAGGATTATTTTTATTATTATTATTATTATTATTATTATTATTATTATTATTATTATTATTATTATTATTATTATTATGGCAGAATGAACGTCTGGATGCCCAGATTAAGGAGTATAGCTTTGGCTGGCTTTGACCGTAAACAACTGCAGCATTGACTAAAATATCTATTACATAGACAAAATGCAAAATGTATAGATATAAATTTAATTATTATCATCATGATGATGATGATGATGATGATAATGATGATGATTATTATTATTATCC
>NC_090896.1:31864120-31869120 GCF_036669925.1 Montipora capricornis
CTCAGGTAAAGGATTATGTTTCCTGGAAACCACATCCAATGGCAAAGTTTGTGGATGCTTTTACCATTGATTGGTCACAATTTTTCTTCTATGCTTATCCTCCATTTTGCCTTGTTTCAAGGTGTGTACAGAAAATAATTCACGACCAGGCATCAGGAATTCTAGTAATTCCCTTGTGGACAACTCAGCCTTATTTTACGGCTGTACTGAGCCTACTAACAGAAACGCCACGTATATTCAATGCTTCAGTTCAGAACCTGATTCATCCAACTCTGGACGGTCCTCATCCCCTACACCAACGCCTGCAGTTGATGGTATGCAAGTTATCAGGCGATCCTTGCAAGAGTCTGAGATTTCGCCAGACATTGTCGACATCATCATGCATTCATGGAGAGACAGCACTCAGAAACAAAATAAAGTTTATATTAACAAGTGGTTGCAATTTTGCAGTGAAAGAAAGATTGATCCGTTGCATCCCACTGTAACGGCTGTACTCTCTTTTCTGCACAGTCTTTTCAAGAGTGGCTTGAGCTATTCTGCGTTGAATACAGCTCGGTCTGCAGTCTCTAACATTGATATGTGTGATAATGATGCTTCATCTCACACACCTGTAGGGAAGCATTTCCTTGTTTGCCGTTACCTTAGAAGGGTGTTCAACAAGCTCAAGCCTGTGCCGAAGTATAACAACATCTGGTCCGCGGATAATGTCCTTGATTACTTGAGTTTATTTTGGCCCCTGCACGAGATCAATTTGAAGGAACTCACCCTGAAATTAGTCATGTTGATTGCCTTAACTACGGGGCAGAGGTGTCAGACTTTGACCTTTTTGGATACATCAGAGCAATATAAGCAGAAGAATGATACATGTTTTAATTTTGCCTTAACTGAACACATTAAGCAGGACAAACCTGGCAAAGTGTTTGGCAATGTACGCCTTTACAAGTATCCAGTAAGGGAACTGTGTGTTTATGAAACATTAGATTATTACCTACAGGCTACTGAAAAGCTGAGGAATTCTTCAAAATTGCTTGTTTCGTACATTAAGCCCTATAAGGCAGTAACCTCGTCTACTATTGGACGCTGGATCAAAACTTTGTTGGGACAAGCAGGGGTTGATACAGAAATATTTTCTGGTCATAGCACTGGGTGTGCTTCAACGAGTAAAGCTCTTATATCAGTTTCCACTGATGTGATTCTAGCTACAGCCGGTTGGACTGAGGAGTCCACTTTTCGGAAGTTTTACAACAAGCCGGTTGCTGTAACAAACCAGATGAGTTTGGCAGTTCTCACTTAAGTTAATGCCTTGTACAACAAAATTGTATTGCAAAGTAGTGTACAATTAAAGTCGGCGTGTGAAGTTGTTTGAGTGTTTTCTCATTTTGTGCTCACTGCGTTAAAGTCTCATGGTAACCCGGATGTACGTAATGATTTGGTAGAATTGAAAATTAAACAAGACTTACCTGTAAGTTGAAGTTTGATGATAATTCTGCCAAATCATTAGTAGTACAGTAGGGTTAACATGCCCATAGCACCCATATGTTCACACCCACCCCTTACGTCGTTTCGGCTGCGTTTTAGTGACCACAAAATCCTTTCAAGACTGACCTGCGGCGGTGCGTACGCATCTCATGTTAACCCTACTGTACTACTAATGATTTGGCAGAATTATCATCAAACTTCAACTTACAGGTAAGTCTTGTTTAATTTTCAATTAAAGTATGATTAATAAATAATTCGTCTTCGCATCTTAAAATACCAAACATTATATCTTTGTCAGAAAGGTGTTCTCTCTTTACCCCTTGATTATCAAACCATTTTATAACCTCAGCCCAGAAATCCTTAGTATAACGACAACAAATGAAAAAATGCTCCAGGGATTCGTTCATTTCACCACAAAGGGAACACGCCGGAGATGGAATAATACCAATTTTGCTTAAAAATGAATTTGTGACAAGACACCTGTTAAGTAATTTGTATTGGAATTCACGCGATTTTGTGTCCAAGGAAGTACGAAATGGCAAGCTGTAAATCTCTTTCCATTCTAAGACATCATTACCAAAATGGGTATTAAAATTCAGTTGAGCAGTCGGTGGGGTGACGATTCTATTTCGAAGTTCTTTATATACGGTCTTTGAAACGGCTGTTTCGATTAAAACATTTTTGTTGTTAAGACTTAATTTAATTTCATCGTGCAAATTGAAAGCCTCATCAGCTGTAGAAGCAAACGTGTTTAATGATTTACGCCATTCAACTGGTAAGGCATCGATTACAGAGATAAGTCTAAATATATCTAATGGCGAGATATTTAATTATCCCAACCTGTGATTACTTTTAACAATGCATTCATTATTGTCGGAGATTAGATCCCCCATTCGAAGAATTCCCTTTTCTGTAAGATTTCTAAAATAAACAGATTTGCCGCCGATACAAATGAATTTATTATTCCACACAATAGCTTTTGAAAGATCTTCTCTTTTTTTATCCTGTACACTCGTGTGGTTTGCCGCGGAACATTTTTCGAAACTTTTAAAGCATCCTTCATAAAATGCTGGAAGCTTCACAGGCAGTTTCTTCAAGTCAAAATCGCAACATAAGATAAGTTTCCCCCCTACAGGTTCAAGATAGTGCAGTAGGATTTTTTTCCAATTGCTTGGTTGATCACTTGCCAATTTTTTGCAACAAAGGATTCTCTGAGTCTCTATTATAGAATCTAGATGTGGGGCTTTAAGTCCCCCATCTTCAATATCAGTAATAAGAGCAGCGCGTTTGATTTTGTCCTTCCCCTTCAACATAAAATCGAAGATAATTTTGTTTAATTTTCAAAGGTTGGAGACTCATTGCACTTTTCTTCGCAAATCCTTAGAGAGGTCTCAAGATCAGAAATCTTTTTTCTTCTTTTGAGCACCTTCTCTTTACTATACTTAATTGAAACTTGTCTAATCCTGTACTTGATTAAATCCCACAACAGTCTTTTATCTGTGACTTCAACGAATTCGTTTAACCACATAGGCACACTTTCATTTATCAATGTGACAAAATCGTCATCATCAGTAAGACTAGCATTAAATTTCCAAAAAGAGGGACCATAATCCGGTTTGTCTAAGCTATTAAGATAAAGAGAAATTGCCGAGTGATCAGAGTTGATCGAAGGAATAATATCAGATTTCTCAATATCATCTTGAGAAGAATCGTTGATTAGCCAATAGTCAAGTCTTCGCTGAATGAAAGGATTTTTTTGCCTCCACGTAAAACGTTTACGTTCCGGATTTCGAATTCGCCAAATGTCTACTAAATCAAAATCGAGACACAAGTCTTGAATTTGTTTGACAGATTCTTTTTTAAAAGCTTTTCCGCCGGAGCAATTAAGATCAGAGTCCAGTGTGACGTTGAAGTCTCCCCCTACAATTATCCTATGCTCTTTGTTAGCAATGAAATCTTCAATGTTTTTATTTAAATTTTCAAAAAAACGACATTGGTCTTGAACCTTGTTGGGAGCATAAATATTAACAAACAAAAATAACGAACCTTGTACCTCAGCCTCCATTATAATTGAGCGGCCCTCAGTATCCAAATTAACGAATTTTAGGCTAAAATCAAGGTCACTTCTCACCAAAATCATCACCCCACAACTGTGATTAGAACCATGAGCAAAATGAAGCTTACCTTGCCATTGCGTTTTCCAGATATCTTCAACATCTACGGTGTTGTAGGTTTCTTGAAGGAAAATGATATCGTACTTTCGCTCATTAAGCCAGGTGAAAAGAGCTTTCCTCTCTGTCGGGGAACGAATCCCTCGGACATTAAGAGAAAGTAATTTAAAATTTATGTACTCCTTCTCGAATGGGTCCATTGAAACTAGTTATGTATACAAGTATCTCGCGTTGCAACTGCGCATAAATTAATATGTGGTAACTACAGAGGTGACAAGAGGTTTCTACACAACAACATGGTAAACAAAAGAAACAACAAATAAGGGACATTACACAACAATGTCTTATACAAAGAAAATAAATGGCGGCTGAGTAATTAGCACCTTAGAGCTGCCTCGGAAAATGGAACAATTATTTGGATTCAAATGATCTTACGCAATCCTCCCGTTACAAAAAAACAACTACAAGATCAACTAAAAATAAAAAGTTCAATCTGTAGAGAACCGTTCCTAAAAAAAAAAAAAAGGTTCAATCGACAGAGGAACAAACTGTCCGTCAATAAACAATTTGTCAGGCTCGGCTTTGCTAAAAAATGCTATCTTTCCTTCTTCCCTTGCTTTCTTTAGCCTTGGCCATTGCCTTTTTCTTCTTTCACTAATTTCCTTGGGGAGATCTGAATAGACCTTTACCTCGGTATCGCTCTCCAGCTCACGCGCTTTTCTAAAAACCAGCTCACGTTCTGGAAACTTTAAGAAACGAACAATAACTGGCCTGGCTTCACCCATCTTCTTCTTGCCAATTCGATGAGCTCTCTGAAATTCAATATTATCTGCGTTTTCCAAATCCAACTCTTCTTTAAGAAAATTACGCATCACTTCAAATATGTTCTCGGCAGCGGTAGTAGATTCGGGTATTCCAAAGAAACGTAAATTTTGTCTTCTATTGTATACCTCTTGGTACAGCAATTTATCCTCAAGCTCTTTGATTTTATCTTCATTCTTCTTGTCTTTCTTCTTTAGCTCCTCGATTTCGGAGTTTTCGAACTAAGTTAAAGCTCAAAATAACCTCAGTTTGCCTTTTCAATACAATTCGTCTTCTCTTCTATTATTCTCGACTTCTCGCTTAGCGCGCTCAGTCCAGTTTGAAGGCTATTAACCGACCTCTCCAAAACAGAGAAACGTTCAAATATACCTTCGAGCTTCTGTAGTCTATTTTCAACGCTTGCAAGCGTTTGGCAGATCATTTCTAGCTGTGAGGCAATCCTTTCTGTCATATTCAGTGCTTTCAACACTTGGTCGTCTTCGCCTTCGTCACTTGCTGTGTTTATATTTGGGTCAGAACGTGGGCTCT
>NC_090896.1:31876620-31886620 GCF_036669925.1 Montipora capricornis
ACTACTTAGGTGATAAACATTCAATGAACGAGATACAAATCATCTGTGTGGCTAAATGTTCGTTACAACCACTCGAACTTGTGTTGTTTGCCCCCTCACAAGTGTGTTGCTAATTTGCATTATAATAGCAAATCCAACATGGCGGCCATCGTGAATAAGGTCTATTGACCGTGACAGTGCACAACCTTTTGTTTTCGCTTCGCACGGGTTCACAAATCACACATGTCCAATACACCCTCATACCACCCAATCTGAGCCGATTCGTCTTTGCACTTGAGGATTCGACTAAGTTAAAGTCGATTCCCAAGAACCAGCAGAGGCTTACAACATGTTGACGATTCCACTCGAATCTAGTGTCAGGTGCTCTAATTAGTCGAGTCGTCTTGCTGGCAGTCGATTTGCAAGACACTTACAAAAAAATAAAGCAAGACCACGAGAAAGGCTGCTTGTAAATGTTGACGATTGGACTCGAATTGACTCGAATAAAGTCGCATAATTGTGGAAAACATCTTGCCATTTGTCAAGGTGCGCCAAGTAGCGAGCATTGCGCGAGGTAACAATTACGGTGTGTCGGTGTAGTGGCTCTTAAACCGTTTGAGCTCCATTTATTGTGTAGGAGGGATCAAAGTAATCGATTATTGTTCGGCCGAATTGTTCAACGAGAACAAGGTGGAATAATTTCGAAATACTTAAATACTTACGAAAGCGCTGGTAATCTCGCCATATGTCTCCGTGCGTCACACATCACATGCCGTCAAATCGAGCGTTCCAGCATCATCTTACGAGAAATCTTTCGTCCGCAGCAATCCATGAGTAAAATGAGCAACGCATAAGCAAACCTGACGAACAACTCAAGAGTAACCTAGGATCTCTCACCCTTATCCTCAGTGTGCTCCCTACTCATTTGGGGGGAGTCACTCCAAGGGCTGATGAGTAGCTCATTCTGAGTTACTCGCCCCGTCACTCACAATGAGTATTTTGGGGGAGTCAGTCCAAGGGCTGATGAATAACTCATTCTGAGTCACTCGCGCCCATGACTCACAGTGGGTATAAAAGCAGACGTCAAACTCGCGATGCTCATTTGGAGCAATCCCTTTGGGTGAGTGTATGGCACATCTCTACATGCCGCTACTGCCACAAACCGTTCACGAGAGGCGAGGTTGTTGGAAACGCATAAACCAGGAGCCTGTGGGAGACACTACCATGGGGGACATATTTGAGGAAGTACCACCCTATGCTGCCTCGGAAGAGAGAAGTGAAGAAGATGAGGAGCGAAACCAAGATGAAGAGGAAGAAAAAGTATTGGACTCGGACTCGGACATGGTCATCGAGTCTGAGGATGAAGACGTTAGTGACAGGGAAATGGATGACCAAGATCCCTGGGAAACTCTGCGCCAAGAGGTGGAAGAGTCACTGAGTTCAACCTATGACAAAAAAGTCAACAAGTTCTTGAAGGAGGGGGTCTCTGAAACGATAGCTGAGGCCAAAGCTTTTAATGCCCTGTTACCCGTTTACAGAAGAAAGTTGCGAGGGCTGTACTTGCACTATCTCCAGTGGTTTGAACGTCTAAAGCATGACCCCGTGCATAAAGACGTTATGAAAACCCGACATATTTTCATGGAGGAGGATTCAATGGATGTTGTAGAGGCTATAGATCCAGCTGTGGAGAGACGGAAATTTTTATTGAACAGGATGTTCCAACCGCGTCCCATCCCAACGCAAGATGAAGAAGAACAAAATGATGATGACAAATGAACGATTTTTAGGTGTACAAACTAAAGAACGTTGTTTGTACTACTGTGCATATGTGTATTGACTGTATGGGTCTTCAGGTCTCCCTATTTTGTGAATACGGAACGCGCCCAGAGACTGGGACTTGTTTGACTTTTGTATTTTTGTTTATAATAACCTATGGACACGGACTTGGATAAATGATTAAAGAATGCCTCGTTTCCATTTTTTTTAACGTGAGGGGTCTGGGTCCCCGTGGCGTCATCGTTTTCAACCAATCCCCGTGTGTGATGTCATCCCCTCTCGGCCAATCCCGTATGCGACGTCTCTATATATGTCACGACCCTCCTCTCTTTACCCTCTTTTTACAACATGGTCACCTGCTGAACGGATCTGCGCAATATTTTTCATATAACTCAATGATGAGAAATGTTCAAGTCTACCGTGAGAACAATATCATTGATACGACCGGTGGTGGCTGGCTCGTACGTAAGTACGGGCTCCGCCTTCCTACGCCTCCCTACCCGAGAGAAGGCTTGGCGCGTGTAGGTTCCTTCTGCATCCCCGTGTTTGTCGTCGGATCTATCCAACGCCGCCGACCGGCTAGACGAGTTATTGCTTCGTGCCTCTCCCGCAGGATCATCGTCCATTGCTTTCGACGTGGTAGCGGAACTAAACGACCGGTTACCCCCACCCCCCGCCATGGGAATACCTCTCCTCTCTAAGTCTTCTCACATGGAGACTATAAATGTTGGGGTACCCCTCCCCTCCCCCAATCTCACTCCTCAGGTAGTGTGACCTTACAAGTCAGGCCATAAATGTTGGGGTACCCCCCTGATGCTAACACGTACGAAGTGGAGTCGTGTAAATACACCATCAAACTTAATCTTGCTTCGACCATTGGCTTTTTCGTGTATCAAAACGCTAAGAGACGCATGTTGGAATTCTACTACGACTGCGTCGACAAGTATCTCGATCGCAGTGATTTCCAACTCTGTGAGATAGACACGGACAGTGCCTACATGGCACTTTCGGTGGTGGAGTATACCCCCAAGCCGTGCCTCAAACGGTTTGGCAACGCAGTATCCGACGCGCGACGAGCAGGGGATCGGGACCCCAGCCATGCTATCGTTGCGGACACCATGAAATTGGTGGGAAACTCGAGTTACGGCAAGGCCATTACCAACCAAGAACGGCACCGTAACGTAGAGTACTGTTCCGAGATCAAGGCTTCACAACTGGTGAACGAACCTTACTTTCGTGGGCTCACACCCATCAATAACAACACGTACGAAGCGGAGTCGTGTAAAAAGACCATCAAACTCAATCTTCCTTCGGCTATTGGCCTTTTCGTGCATCAAAACGCTAAGAGGCGCATGTTGGAATTCTACTATGACTGCATCGACAGGTATCCTTGTTTCGACTTCTTTCCTTTCCGTGTAGCTAAGTAGCTTTAAATACCCGTAAAACGGAGCACGGATGGAGACGGGGGAGTAAAATGAGCGCACCGTCGACCTCAGGTTTATCAAATGAATTACTGTTACGAGTTATCCACGTTAAATATGGTTGCTTTACTTTACTTTACTTTACTTTATCTTGATCGCAGTAATTTCCAACTCTGTGAGATGGACACGGACAGTGCCTACATGGCTCTTTCAGGGAAAAGTGTGGAAAGCCTGGTGAAACCTGAACTGAGAGAGGCATTCGAGGCAGATAAAGCGAATTGGTTTCCACGTACGGACACACCCGAACATCGTGCCTACGACAAAAGAAAGCCGGGACTCTTCAAGGAGGAATGGCAAGGGGACGGCATCATTGGACTTTGCAGTAAGACCTACTTCTGCTTTGGCGCAAAGGACAAATTTAGTTGCAAAGGGGTGAGCAAAGGCTTGAACGCCATTGACAAAGAAAAATATCTCAACGTCTTCCTCACTCAGCGCCCAAGCAGTGTGTCAGTCGTGGCTTTCGCACCGTCAACAATACCATGTACACGTACAATCAAGTGCGCGACGGCTTTTCTTACTTTTACCCCAAACGAAAAGTCCTGGACGATGGTGTGAGCACACAACCTTTGGATATTTGAAAGTTGCGGGGTGTGTGTACGGGGCGCCAACTTTTATGTGTGGACTGAGTAGGGACACTACGGGGGTGACTTTAAGGAGACTCTACTCCATTTCTTGTATATATTGTAAATATTTGTTACGGGGCACCAATTCTTGGTGTGACCGGTGGGATGATTGTGTTTTTTCATTGGCCGGCCACATCCAAAATCAACGTGGATCAATAGGGTGCATGTATGGGGCGCCATCTTCTTGTAGAGATCTTGTAAATCGTCATTAAAATCTGTTTTGGTTGGATTTTCTTGTGTGTTTTGTGTTTTTAGCAGAGGGGTCTGGAACCTTTTCTTCCTAATTGGGGAGAGGTGTCCCAGTGGGGTCTGGGACATAAAAAACGCCTAAGGAAACGCCTAAAACGGGTTTGTCCGATGAAACGTCTACAAAAACGAAACGCTCACGACCACGCCCCTGAACAATTCCTACGGTCTGTCAATCAAATTTCTTCTCGACCAATCAGGAGCCAGATGGATAATTATTCAAAGTATTAGAGCTTTGATAATCCTAATATTATCCCGTTACGACGAACCAATCAGAAGCCTCCATTTCAACGCGTCCTTAGCAACGCCCCTAGCAACGCTCCTCAGCTCCTCAAATTCCTTTGCGCAAAAAAGGAGCGCGAATCATACATGATATATATACTACTGGAAATGATTTGTCACTGAGACACAAATCACTGGTGAAGGATTAAAAGACTCAGTCCGTAACCAGTAGCCGTTGTTAGAAAAGATTGAAGATGACCATTTGTGATTCTGAAAGTATTTACAAGGCAAACGATTAGCGTGGTTCCAAAATTGAACACATCAAAGGTTCGAGAGAGAATTCTGGCCTGAACAGGTTGTTTGAACATGACTGTGTGTTGAAAAAAAAGCTACAATTGACTATCACATTTTTTCTGGATTTATGAGACTCTAAATTTCAGTTCGTTCAAAGTGTTAGTAAACTTTTGAATAAATCATAGCAACATAGGAAGCTAATAAACATGCAAAACCATGTCGTGGGTAAGCTACACATGATTGTTTCAAAACCGGTCAGGGTAAAATGCAGACTGCAGACTGCAGACCAGGGGTAAAATGCAGACCGAGGGTAAAGTAAAATGTTAATAATAAAAAACTATTCCTAAGGATAAAGTAGTGAGTGTTCGTGATAACAATGGGGGTTGACAGGCCTACACAACTCCTATCCACGTGTTTTAGCCAGCTTAGAGTTTGGCTCGAATGAGTGTCTTTTAAGGATCTGCCCCTTTTGTACGAAATGCTCGGGGGATCTTTAAATATTTTGCTAAGTTGCGGTTGTTGTTGGATTTTAAAAAAAATTGCCTGAGTATTTGTTTAAGATTAGGCACCGTTCGGTGGTATCGTATGACGAACGACAAGATTTGTACTTACTTTGCGCAAATCTCATTATAGCATGTGAACAATTGGGTGTTCGATAGTTCAGTACACTTAAAACTGCACAAAAAAGCACGGAACTGGAGCCAACCTCTCACGCCTTGCTATTTGCTTACGGCAAACATCAGTGCTGTTCCATCAAACACACCATCAATCTAGAAAAGAACACAACATGCTGTAAATAGAACATTTTAGCCACACGAAGAAACACAGCATCAAGCTGCGTACAATTGGATCGAACGCTGCATGCTCACTTTTCGCGAGTGACAAACCAACCAATAAAATCGCAGGATTTTTGCCTTTGCCCGAGTGATACCGAACATTTGTCTCTATCGATCTCCCTCATCGGAAACTGATGAGATCCCGAAGGATCGAAACCGCTGTCTTGACTGAGAAAGACGGCCATCACCCTTCTAACCGAAGACGGACTTATAGCAGTCCCAACAACCTCCAAATAGGACGATGCCCAAATGGAGATTGAAATGTTACTTTCAGACCATGGCGACTTATATAGCTCCAACCTCACAGACATGCAGCGACGAGCATACAAAACCGGACAAAGAACGTGCGGGAAGGGAAAACTTTTATTGACACAAACGTTTTCAAAGGAGAACGATTCGCAAACGAATCTATATTTTATATAGAAACGCATTTCAAATCTACTGAAACATTTCTGTATATACACGCATTTCTCAAATTGCCACCCCTTAGTGGTAAAAAAGGGCTTTATCAAAGGCGACGCACTTAGACTTCTCCGAACAAACTCATCTGAAAAGGAATTCAAAACTAAAATCTTGCATTTTAGAGCACATCTTATCGAACGAGGATACCCAGAAAGCCTGATTACGGCAACACTCTCAGACATCACTTGAAATTTGAGAACAGGAAACTTGCCCCCCCACAGAAATGCAAAGAAGATAAGTGAATCTTGTCGTTCATCACACAATACTGCCCAACGGTGCCTAACCTTAAACAAATACTCATGCAAAAATACTCATGCGAAAATAGCATTTAATCCAACAACAACCGCAACTTAGCGAAATATTTAAAGATCCCCCGAGCGTTGCGTACAAAAAGGGCAGATCCTTAAAAGACATACTCATTCGAGCCAAACTCCGAGCTGGCTAAAATACGTGGATAGGATTTGTGTAGGCCTGTCACCCCCATTGTTATCACAAACAGTCACTCTTTATTTTATCCTTATGACTCGTTTATTATTAATATTTTATTTTACCCTCAGTCTGCATTTTACCCCTGGTCTGCAGTCTGCGTTTTACACTGACCAGTTTCAAAGCATTGCAAATACTCTCAAATTTCCGACTTCAAATCTTGTTACCAGAAGAGTTTTCTTCACAAATTTTTATATCTATATCTGCGATTCAGTGCAAAATCCAGATCATGGACATCGAAATAAAGCATTGACATAAAACCGTACAACATCAATAGTGGTCTACTTTATTCAAGACTAACAAACATCATCCTTGTAGTACCTTACATTTTCAAACGGTGGCAAAATTGCCGTCAAAATTGATCTTGCATTTCCTCAGCAATTGCCTAAGTTATTGTTTCTGTTTCCACTTGTACACCACCGTGTCCGCCATGATCAGACCTTTTACATTTCCAACGACACGAAACCCATGCAAGCCATACAAGCCCTGTGAGTCAACCTTTGCGATCATTTTTCTAGTTTGAGAGTGCTACGAGTTCTTCGGACCTGCACGCACTGTTTAGAATGGCTAATCAGAATAAAGCTATTGACAAAAATAGCACAGACAATGTATGCAAATTGTATATATTAATTTAAACGTGAGTTTCCTGCTGAAGGATTAGTTCAAAAAAAAGAAATATACGCGCAAAGATTGACTGAAAAATATAGTGCATAGGGAGGCTCCTACTGGCATAGTCTCCTGAAAATCACACTTTTCGATACTTTTGAAAAAGTTGCTATTTCTTCAATTCTTGGCCATTATCCAATGGTTTTCTTCCATAGAAAACATATACAGTCCCTAGGATTTCAGCACATACCAATTAGGGCATTATGCTAGTTGTAGTCCTTAGCTTTCTCGATCCAAGAAGTTTGCCTAAAAAGTAGGCCTTTTTTTTAATTGTCTTCCGCCCCTCCCCATGCAAAATCTCAGAAAATTGGCATTTTTAATTGTTTTGAAAACGTGGTTATTTCTCTCATCTCTAGGCTCCCTCGACTTGTATTTCCTATGTTTTTAGCCTCCTGGGCCCGGTTCTTCGAAAACCGATTAACTTAATCAAGGATTAGCATAAACTTTGGTTTAATTTTTTCAACTTTTAAGTGGAAGTTTCTTTTGGCTATTTTTGGTTTTCAAGATTGATTTCCTCTAACGCAAAAAATTTGCCAAATATCAGCGTTGTACAACATTTGGGAGTAGAGAAATAAACTCCTTGGTAAATCAGTTTTAATCTGAGATTAGCGTTAATCGGCTCTCGAACAACCGGGCCCTAAAGTTTACCTTAAATATCAGTCATTTTTCAGTATTTTGGCCTGGTCTTCCTCCGCAAAATTTCAGAAAATTGACATTTTCGACACAAAAAACTTGCCATTTTTTTCTATTCTATGCCTACTTGCAAGCTGTTTTTTGCATAGAAAATACCTACAGTCAGTAAGCTTTCATTACTTTTGTGAATTGGGGCATTAGGCTGGTTGTATTTCCTCGGTTTTTTTTGCTTCTAGAACTTTCACCAAAATACAAAAAAACCATCTGCAAAACTTCAAGCTTTTAAGGTAAGTTAGAAGCTATCATCTTAGTTTTTAATTAAATCAAACTCAGCTTATTCTGCGGTGGCGCACAAGGGCAAAACAAAACTCAATATTGAGTTGGATACACAACAATCTTTCGATACAAAATAGTTACGTAGAACAGAACAGCATTTCACGATGAAAAAATGTATTTCTTTTAGGTGTCTAATTAGGTTGCTTGGTATTAGTTCCCATTGGGATAATTAGGCCATTATATACCACTCCTTGTGAATGTCACACCACTTGACGCCGACCAGTTTACTCGAGTTGTACTTTGTTTTATTTCGGTTTAGGTTTTTTCGTTCAATGCCGGGCGACGAAACAGAAACGGTTACTCGACAGGATTTAACCGAGTTCCGTACCTTCCTAATCGAGCAACTCAAGTCGCACACTTCTGAGCTCTCTTCTAAGTTCGAGAAGGCTTCTACCGACGCCGAGTGTGCTTTAACTGTCTCTAAACAGCTCAAAGTCGAGAGCGAGCTCAATTTTTCATATCCTGGAAACGAAAGGAACTATAAGTTCAACCTTGAAGTTTTGGATCTTCTCGAAAGCGTTTCGAAGTCACTTCTTGTTCAAGATTCAGCGAAAGCGTCTCTAATTTTGAACGATTCTATTAAACTTATAAAGGAAAGCAACTGATCTAGAAAGATCCGAATTGCTGATTCTTCCGAAGGAGGTTGGCTCACTGTCAAACATTACGAGAGTAACGCTGTTGCCATTGACTTGGAGGACGATAAAAGGATCCGCGCTGCTGAAAGGGACGCTTGACAGTCAAGACCCGCACTCGTGCCAAACGCCAAAATGCTGAACGCGTGCAGAGAAGATATCCGCCGTTTTCTCAACCATTCACCCTTCGAGGACACTTCCAGCGTAGTCAGTTCGCCTCCTCAACCGCTGCTATGTACCAGCAACCCAAGGTTTCCTACAATCGCCAAGGAGGTGCTTGCCGGTTCTGTGGCTCCTCGGGACATTGGTGGAGAGATTGTCCTGTCAGGCTTGCCCGAACCTTCACCAACGGAAATGCTGTTCACGCTGCCGGAGCAAGTCCCAGCACGTCCACCACACGCTAATTTACGCTCGCAGGTCTTGGAAAACCTGTCTACTAGCGTTTCAGATTTATTGCGCACCGGCCAAGGGACTATTTCCACCGTCTCTCAACCTGATGTATCCCGGGAGTTCATGACACTTATGGAAGATAAATTTACTGGCAATTCTTCTCTAGCGTTTTATAAACAGCCCTTGTATGAGTATGAGCAAGGTACCGCTGCAGTGGTAGTTAAGGGTCGACTAAGGGCACACTTACCATTTGGGGTTGAGATTGGGGCACCTCCTTGGGTCTTAGAAACTATCAGGTCAGGGTGTGTTATCCCCTTTGAGACTATCCCTCCAGGTGTTTGCTTGTCTAATAATAGATTGGCTCTTGAACATGGGGATTTTGTTTCCTCTGCTGTTTGCGATCTTCTTGAATTGGGTTTGATATCCGAAGTCCTTACACCTCCTACAGTCATCAATCCTCTTTCAGTGTCTGTGAATTCGGAAGGGAAGCCTAGGCTCATCCTTGATCTCCGTCACGTTAACAGTTATATCCCAAAAGCCAAATTCAAGATGGAAGATTGGAAAGTTTTCCTCCAATACTTGTCGCGTGGTGGCTACAAGTACAAATTTGATTTGAAATCGTGGTACCACCACATTGACATCTGTCAGCCCCATCAACAGTTCTTGGGTTTTCAGTGGGCTCTGGGTAGTGCTAAAAGCCGATATTTCTGTTTTACTGTTCTACTTTTTAGGCTTTCGTCTGCTCCTTACCTGTTTACGAAGATTTTCCGCCCGCTAGTACGCTATTGAAGAGGCTTAGGAATTCATTTAGTCCTTTATTTAGATGACGGAGTCGGCTGCGAAAAAGATTTTCTCTCGTCACAGCACTGTTCTAACATTGTTCGGTCTGATTTGGTCAGAGCAGGTTTGGTGCCTGACTGTGAAAAATCTGTTTGGAC
>NC_090896.1:31891620-31899120 GCF_036669925.1 Montipora capricornis
TTTTAAATTAGCTTTTAACACTCGAGGTGTTCCTATTTTAATTTATATTTTATATTTGGAATGTTCTTTTAGTGTCCACAATTAGCTTACATTTAGCTAAATACAGTAACTCTGACACTTAAATAAAGTTCACTCATTCATTCATTCAAAAAAATCACGCAAATAGATTCACATTGTTTAACAGATCTTCTACCGAGCAAACGTACATATCAGTCTTTACGTCAACGTGGTCATGATTATATATTACCGCGTATTTCCACAGAGCGCTTTAAGCGCTGTTTTATGAATAGATATCTTTTTAACTTTATCTAGTTTAATGTTTGTAAGGAAAGTAATATATATATTTTTTTGAGATGATTTATCTTTCTACTGTATTGTAAACGTGCACGTTTGTTGGCAAGTGTTTAGTTTAATTTACCAATAAAGACTCATCTTATCTTATCTTATCTTATCTTATCTTATCTTATCTTATCTTATCTTATCTTATCTTATCTTATCTTATCTTATTTTATCTTATCTTATCTTATCTTATCTTATCTTATAAACCATTGGAGGGTTACAGAAATTACGGGATTAAAGTAGATTTACTGGGGCAGTACAGTTAAATATAGTAACGACAACATGCGTAGTCTGTTACACATCTTAAATAAACGGTGGTAACACTTATTAAGTCGGGACAATATACGCAATCCTACACGAAGTACTTACTAGCACGAGGTTGTATGATTACGTGATATGAAGTTGCCCGTGCTTGTTACGAGTCTCCCAAATGCTTGTTGTGTTTTCAGATCGTGAAACGCTGTTCTGTTCTACGTACACTGTACGTAACTATTTTGTATCACGAAAGATTGTTGCGATCCGTGAATAATTGTTTTGTATCACGAAAGATTGTTGTGTACCGTGAAAAATTGTTTGTATCACAAAAGATTGTTGAGTATCCAGCTCAACATTGAGTTGTGTTTTGCCTTTGTGGGCCACCGTAATATTAAACGCGATTTCTGACAATTCTTGGGTTTCACTCACGTGATCAACAGCCATCTTTTTCAACGAAAACAAAAGAAGATGTTAGCATAATAATAGCTTTCAATTCCCGGAGGATTGGATCGGGACACCAACATGGCCGCCATTTCATTGTTTGGGGACACCAACGTGGCGGCCGTGACGTCATGTGAAATCCAAGAAATTAATGACAAAACATATGGGTAAACACGCGAAGAAAACAGGATCAGGCTTCCTCAGTTGCATGCCGATCGTCCCCTTAGGAGCTCCAAAACAATTTCTCTGAAGCCTGTAAAAGAAAATGCCTTTCATTTCGGTTAAAATGTTTAATTTGGTTTCCTTCATTCAGTACTATTTATATCGGTGTCCTCTGTGTTGTGTGTAAGGTTATCTGTTCTGACGCCATCGTTAACATTTTGTTTCATAAACATAAACGAGGTCGTTCACAGAAACATTTTATTCACAAATTGACTTCAAAAGGTAAAAGAATTTGATAAATTTAGCTGAAAGTCGAATTTTTAGCCTTTATTAGTTTTGAAAGCGAGCCATTTCTTAGGTAACAATAACTGACGAATTTGTGGATGGCAATAACCTGTGATCAGGCGTACTTTTCTTTAGTTAGACATGGATCGTTCCTCTTCCACCTACTCGAAAACCTTTGTACCAGTTGTGGAATATATTCGGAAGCAACAAGTGGTGAATCCAAAAGGAGCTAAATCTTCAGTTGCGAAGGAGGCTGAATATTCTGGAAGAAGAAGAAGAATGTGCAGATATGGATGCAGACCCTGCACCTAACCGTGCTTGTTATTTCGATTTACTAAGTCAACCAAGGAGATAAGGACATCTCAACAGGAAAAAGCAAAAAACACACAAAGGAAATACAACAACAAAATGACAACAAGCAAACCCAATACTATTTCATTCCAAGTCAACAACTTTGTCAAAATAAAAATTAACGTCCATTGCACCCAAACACACTTCTTGGTAAAGTAATTGAAAAACAACATGGATTTATGAAAGTTGTAACCAAATTTGGAATTTGTGACACTTGGATTGCACCAAACAGACCCCAAATTACAGAAGGCATGAATGTGTCATTAGACACCACTAAAACAATACGTCTCACTGCCACGTGCAAAAAAGCACTTCACCAGTGACACATTTACAAGAGGTGCAAAAAGAAGGAAATGACTTGTCATTGTTCAACTGCAAACCAGTAGTTACTGTTTAATAAAGGTTATAAACTTTGTGAACTACCAGAAAAAAAAACTTTGAATTTGATTGTTCAAGTACTTATAATCGCAAAGGGATTTTCTGCTGAACTATATTTGTGCAAGTAACGGTACATCATTCAATAAGCTACGCTATAGAAGGTCAATTTTTGGATGTCTTTTTCCTTCCAAAAACCAGACAAATAAAAATAAAACAAAGTCACGTGAAGTTCATTCTTATTAAACAAGATTTTGTTTTTCTGCTGCTCTGAGATTAAAAAAGCAGATTTGGTTATCATGCACAGTATGCCTAACCCCAACTTTAATGCTAACCATTTAAAATCAGTGCTTAGACTTAATAACAACCAAAGGCGTTTTTACAGACTACCTCATGAAAAACGTACGCTAACCACATCCCTTACTTCCAGCACCGATTTAGTTACCAATATACACGTACGTACTAACAATTGATGGACTTTTTGTTGATGTTTCCTACTTTCAATTTCAACATAGTTTAAAATTAAATTTACCTAGGTTGAAATGATTTCTACCTGAATTTCAAATTTACCTGTAACAGGGATGTGCCATCACGTTTTGCAGAACAGTCAAATACAATCCTTACTTTCGTGGTGGACTTGCTCAGTTTAACAATCGGGAAAAGCAGCAAGTACCAAACTTCAAGGGGTGGTGCTTCAGTAACCTTCTGATACTCCTTCTGGACAAATCCTTTTTTCGTCAGGTTCATCTCAGTGCTGTGAAGGCGAGATTCTGCTACTTGTCGATTGTTCAGAAGAAGAAGGCCTCCCTCCTTTCCAAAGTACTGCAACACTGTACCTCCCGTCATTGTAATGAACAGAACTGCTTACTGCTTCCAACGCCAATCTTTCCTCTTCAGCACACACAATTCTATCGCTCACTTCCGTCCCATAACTCTCTATCTCTCAAAAACGCTTGAGTGTTTGTTCCAGCTCACAACAACCTCCAGTTTCACCCATCAGCCCTGTATCCTTGATTAACAACGTTCGGATGGTGTGTGTTCTTGTTCCAGACTGCGCTATACCATCAGGGGGTCCAACACAAGTCCATCTCAGCGGTCCCAATCAAGCAATCAGTTCACCCACGTTTCCACGAATATGAACAAACGAGTAATGCAAATCAGCATAGTAGTAGTAGGCATCCGTCAGTCTCGGGAGACTATGGAGATTGCGCCTGTTGAGGGTCAGTCCGTGGTGGAGCTGCAGCGCCGGCTAAGGCTGTAGAGCCCGATCCTGGAACGGCAGATCCTTCTACAGTTGGTGCAGGTGAAGACGTTGTCGTCCGAGGGTGCTGGCTCCGTTCTCTGGCGTTTGCGTGCTCGCCTTTTCTCCCACTGCTCTTCACGCTTCCGCTCAGCTGTCTTGATGGCCGACCTGGTGGTGGATTGCCATTTGCTGCGGTCTGATGCCAGCGCTTCAAGTCCTGCTGGAGCAATGCCACCCGCCTTGAGCGGAGTGCTGGCCTACCCGTTGGTCTGGAGCCAGTGGCAAGCTCACCATACAGAATGTCCTTGGGGAGTCTGCCATCTTTCATGCGGGTGACATGGCCTAGCCAGCGCAAGCGTCTCTTGGTGAGCAGGGCGAACATGCTGAGAGTTCCTGCCTTCTCCAAAACATCTTTGTTGGGGACATGATCCTGCCATGAGATGCCAAGGATCCGTCTAAGGCAGCGTTGGTGGAAGGTGTTCAATCTGCGTCCTTGTCGGGCGTATAGAGTCCAGCTCTTACTCCCATACAACATTGTACTCAACACACAGGCTTGATGCACTTGTGTCTTTGTCTTGATGGTTAGCATGGGGTTCTCCCACACTCTCTTTGACAGACGGGCCATTGCTGCTGATGCCTTGCCGATCCTGGAGTTCAGCTCGGAGTCCAGGCAGAGGCTGCTGGAGATGATGGAGCCGAGATAAGTGAGATCTTCCACCGCGACAAGTGCGCAGTCGCCAATGGAGATGGACGGGACCGAGCTGACGTCTTGGGCCAGGATGTTTGTCTTTTTTATGCTGATCATCAGGCCAAACTCAGTGCAGGCCTGGGCAAAACAGCTGATGAGTTCTTGGAGGGCAGCCTCGGTGTGTGCTGTCACGGCAACATCATCAGCGAATAGCAACTCACGTATGAAAACTTTCCGCACTTTAGTCTTTGCACGGAGGCGCGCGAGGTTGAACAGGCTGCCATCGTTTCTGGTGTTGAGGTACACGCCCTCTTCCGATTGGCTGAAGGCGTAGCGCAGCAGCAGGGAGAACAGGATGCCGAAAAGTGTTGGGGCGAGGACACAGTCCTGTTTAACACCGCTCTTGATAGAGAGGGGGTCCGAGGACGAGCCGTCGTATTGGACAGTGCCCTTCATATCCTCATGGAAGGACGTGATCATCCTCAGGACCTTGGGGGGACATCCGATTCTCTGCAGGAGTGTGAACCACCCTGCCCTGCTGACTAAGTCGAAAGCCTTGGTCAGGTCTATGAAGGCGATGTACAAGGAGCGTCCCTGCTCGCGGCACTTCCCTTGCAGCTGCCTCAGAGAGAATATCATGTCGATCATTGATCGCTCAGCTCGGAACCCGCACTGCGCCTCTGGGTACACTCGCTCGGCAAGCAGCTGCAGTCTGTTCAGTACAACACGGGCGAAGGTCTTCCCAACAGTGCTGAGGAGGGATATGCCGCGATAGTTGTTACAATCGCTGCGATCGCCTTTGTTCTTGTATATGGTGATGATGTTGGCATCGAGCCTTTCCTGTGGCACACCTCCTTACTCCCAGCACTAAAGTAAGAGTTCATGGAGGTGCTCGAGGAGGGTGGTCTGTTTGCCTGCTTTGATGACCTCAGGGGGGATGCCATCGTTTCCTGGGGCTTTGCCACTGGCTAGTGAGTCGATAGCCTTGCCAAGCTCCTCAGTACTAGATAACTTTCCCTAAACTTCTTTACTTGAAATGCCAACTTGAATGATACGTGCGTGCAAAAAATCAAGATGGATCCTGAGCAAAATTTCGAGAGACAATTTTTTCCCTCAGGTTTTATTTCCGGTTCGCGCGATTTTACGAGGTATTTTTACTTCCTGTGTGTTGCGCGCGCTACTTTTGATAGAAATTTGATTCATTCAGCTGACGCTTGTTTTTTAGTTATGGTGTGTGTAGGTTACACGCGCTCACGCAGCTAAAAACCCTTTCGAGCCTCCTTAAAATGTTTACTCTCAAGAGGAATTCTGTTGTTGTCATCCTCAGATTCTGTCAAGCGAAAGTTCAGATCGATGACCTTCCTCGACACACACTTGCAAATATCCACGTGAAATAACCGTGCAAGGCACGTATCATGAGTCTGCAAAAAAAAAAGAAGAAATTTATAACCAGATACCTTCAGTTAATACACAGTTACCTGCGTCAGAGGACAAGGAAACGACGTTAGAGTTTCGGCGCTGTTTTTCTGAAAGGTTTGTTAGAGTCTTTCTAATTGGTCTTTCTATACTAGAGACGCATAATCGGTCCAGACGAATGATGCATCTCTCAAGTTATTCATGTAGTGTAGAGACGGGACGAACTATCTAAGACGCATTATCCGTCAAACATTTTTTCTGCGTCTGTTAAATTCGTCTCAAATCCCGATTAAGCTAATGTAGATTACTGAGAACTTATATTGCCGTTTATTTTCTGATTAAAAAAAAACGGTTAGGATACAAGATTATTAGTCTGCAATGTTGACTTTGACTTTTTCTTTCCTTTAGCATAAAAATACAATGTTAAGGCTTTTCTGACGGGCAAAATTCAGCCCTTGGTAGGTATTTAACCCACGCCGGATTAGTGTTAATCAGCTTTTTCAACAACTTTGCCCCGAATTGCCCCGATTAATTTTAAAATAGAGACGGATCATTCGTCTGGTACGAAGTTGGGAAAAGACGTTTTTCCAAGACTTTCAAGTCCTCTAGGACAAGGGTAACTCAGTAGGGTGCATCATGAACAAAACCAATGGTTTTCAACGCCGTGTGTGCGTTTTACAACTTTGCACATTTCTTTGCCTACTTGTCTTAGCATCTCAAGAACTGAAAAAATCTGAAAAAACGTGGAGCATGAAGCACTGACGATAGATTTCCAATTTCCTCTCCAAACAACGACACCGTTCATGCCAATTACATGCCGAGAATATTGATACGCTATTTCCTTGCCGACGGACTTGGAATAATGGTGAAATATTCAAAACAAAGTGAAATTATATTTTAAATGACGTTTTCGATGCCGACGTAGTCGAACTCGCGTAAGCTCCAAATTCAGCATCTGTGGCCGACTTAGATTATAATCTTTCAATGCATGAGACCATGTCACGAATTACTGCGGCCGCGACAGCATTCAAACAACTACCGATAGAATTCACTGAGAATCCAAATGCTAAGACGTGTACTGAAATAAAAATATCGGCAATTTTGGTTAAAGAAAAATGTAGAAAATATTTAAGATAGAAAGCTTAGTAATCCAATAATGTAAACAGAAGTGTTTTCTTGGTAGAATGAGTGAAGTCCTAAGAAGGACTGTTCTTGATGATGACCGAGGTTGTTTTTCTGAACTAAACTGATTAATCTCAAAACGAAAACAATTGGTACAAGAATATTATCGACTCGACATTAGCAATTTGGGTAACAAAAAGCTAGGAAGCAGTCATGATGGAATTTTTGGTAATCTGCCAATGTAAATAACAAGTGTGTATGTTATGAGAAGGACTGCTGGTGACTGACGTTTCGCGAGCCTAAACAGAGGTCATTTTCAGAGTCAAGTGTATAATTGACAAAAAATTACGAGGATTGTCTGTCTCAGTAAATGTCGTGCTATACAATTTCCGTGCAACCTGTGTCTCAACATAATTGCGAGCGAAAATACCTAGTGTAACAACATATCTTTTTCACACATGTCACAGTCGTTAATTGTGGGGATAATAAGCAAGCTTGATCATTATGGAATGTGCACTTTTTTGGGGGTTCGAGGCGAAATTGTTGCAATATTCGCGAGAAGTAAGGGTGGGGACTACTTTACGCAACGCTTCACACAACTTCCAAACGAAGTTTTCAAAACCGACGTTGTGTGATATAGTATAGTGGCCCGGAAGGCTCAAACTTAAATAAAAAATAGATCCGTAATGCGTACTTGTGTGAGATTTCAGTCAAATAAACGTTAATTATTAGCATTACAGAAAATGTAATACATTTTGTCATGTTATAGTGATAAATATCGAGTAAAGATTCCGTAGAATCCCCAAGTTGCAGACGAGAAAAC
>NC_090896.1:31909120-31911620 GCF_036669925.1 Montipora capricornis
GTATGGATGCGCAGTAATCAAGATTCCGGAAGTCGAACTCGAAGTCGCAATCGTTGTCGTTGTTGATGCTAAAATTTTCGATTATCGAAGTTAACGAAACCAAACGAAGCCTGAAAAATACAGGGCTTGGACGGACCTCTGGACTCGAACAGCCTATGATAAATCCTGCCAAGGGAAAAAGTATTATGAAAGGATATGAAAGTGGTATATTATGAAATCTCGCACACAGCGATTAGGTTCAACTTTCATTATAATTTTGTTGTAGAAAAAATGTCAGAAACAGAAGCGATTCCATCAGAAAAGAACACTTCCGCGGTGGATTCAAGAAAACGACCCGAGCAACAAATCGTGTGGCCAAACGTTGCTTATATGGGGACTTTGCATCTTATGGCGTTATATGCTATTTACCTCATGCCCTCGGCAAACCCACGGACCTGGTTATGGACCTGGCTTTGTTACTTTTGCGGAGGGATTGGTATTACTTGTGGAGCCCACAGACTCTGGGCGCACCGATCGTACAAAGCCACGTGGCCTTTCAGATTGTTACTTATGCTATTCAACTCCATGGCCTCCCAAAATTCCATTTTTGAATGGACGAGGGATCACCGCGCTCATCACAAGTATTCTGAAACCGACGCAGACCCGCACAATGCTAAGAGAGGATTCTTCTTTTCACACGTTGGTTGGTTGTTGATGAAAAAACACCCTGATGTCATAACGAAAGGAAAACAGTGTGATCTAAGCGACTTGTACGAGGACAAAATCGTCATGTTCCAGGAAAGGTAATCATTGATCAAGATTATTACGTGGTATACCTGAGACCAGCCACTTATAAAGACCACTTATATTCACATTTCTAAGAAGAAATAAGAACAAACGTAATAGGCCCCCAAAAAATTCCCTTTGATTTCCTCAGTTTTTGATACCTTTCCTACGCCACAGTTTGGGTATCTTGTGGTCTACACTGATGCGCAGTTGCGTAAGTTGCGTGTTTTCTCTACATTATGCACAAAATGTATTGCGACATCCTCCAATTTCATTCCATGTAAGCCTCTTTGTGTTCTCAATTAAACGTAACATTTTTTTTTTAAATTCCAGATACTACAAGCTTTTCAGCTACTTTTTCAATGTGGTTTTTCCGGTATTTGTTCCGTGGTACTTTTGGGAAGAGAGTCTCTTCAACGCATTCATAATTTGTTTTGGATTCCGCTATGCCATTACCCTGAATGGCATCTGGAACATAAATAGCTTGTCTCATCTCTGGGGATACAAGCCTTATGACAAGACCATAAATCCGACGCAAAACTTTATTGCTATCTTGACGTCAGGAGGGGAGGGATTTCACAACTTCCATCACACGTTTCCTCAAGACTATGCCGCAAGTGAATTGGGTCTCCGAATAAACACCTCCAAGTGGTTCATTGATTTAGCCGCACTGCTCGGACTTGCATTTGACTTGAAAACTGTATCCAAGGACGTGATCTTAAAACGAAAAATGCGCACTGGAGACTTAGCTAGTAATCAGTAAGAGGGGTTACGTTTTAAAAGGGAACCAAAGAATAATCACACTAATCACCAAAGATTGATCACATTGCCTCTCTTTAGTATTCGCATGTTTTTTAGAATTGTTTCATCAAAATGCTTTCCCATGCACACCTGATTTAAAAAAAACGACTCAAAATAAGCAATCAAAATGATTCGCAGGCTTAGAGAATTTTTAAACATGAAGGAACTAAAAGGAACCGTAATTGATCAAGAAAAAACTAAGTTTGTTCAGTATGCCTATGACGCGACTGCTGTACTCTCGGACATAGAATCAGCCCGTATACTGTTTCAGTTAGTAAACAAATTTAAAGAAATGTCTGGTTTAAACCTCTGAATAGCTCAAAAACTGAAGGACTCTGGTTGGGTTACTGAAAGCTTGCGAAATGAAGTCTCTTGTACTCAAAGGGCCTCAGGATCTAGGGAGAGCCCTTGGCATGGCCGTAGCTACACACAAAAAAATTATGACTGAGGCAATGTCCGTGGTTAAATTCACTGGGATCACGCCTTATTGAAAAATAGAAATTCTGGAATGTCTGCGAAGTCAGACTTTATCCATACAATCAAAGCTATTTGTGCAAATCCCGCTTGACAGTTAGTGCAGTTTCTCTGTTCAAACCATCAAGGAACAAAGAAGTTCGCGATAAAATCCAAGAAAAAGCTGAATCTTTCATGTTACCAGGCGCGATCAACAGTACAATAAATTTTATTTATACTCGAATAATTTATATTTAAGATACCAATAAAAGATACTATTATCTCTGAGGAAAGTATGGCAAATACCAATTCATAGGGTGTTTGTTTTGTGGCTTCATGTTGGTTCGCTATTTCCTTGCCGACGGACTTGGAATAATAGTGAAATATTCAAAACAAAGTGAAATTATATTTTAAATGACGTTTTCGATGCCGGCGTAGTCGAATTCGCGTAAGCTCCACATTCAGCATCTGTGGCCGACTT